>NC_084593.1:49161828-49304328 GCF_033807715.1 Cololabis saira | reverse complement strand
AGGGCAGCCGATGATCTTCCGTGCTGTGTTTGCCACCCTCTGCAGCCTCTTCCTGTCTGCTTCCGTGCAGCTGGAGTGCCACACTGTCACGGCATGGGTCAGCAGGCTCTCAATGGTGGACCGGTAGAAGGCTACCAGCAGCTGTGTGTTCAAGTTTTCCTTCCTGAGCACCCTCAGGCAGTGCAGCCGCTGCTGAGCCTTCTTAACCAGTGCAGTGGTGTTGACAGACCAGGAGAGGTCTGCAGTGATGTGGACGCCCAGGAACTTGAAGGACTGCACTTGCTCCACACAATCACCGTTGATGTGCAGGGGGGCGGGGGCGGCTCGGTTCCGCCTGAAATCCAGGATGAGTTCCTTGGTTTTGGTGGTGTTCAGAGCCAGGTTGTTCAGTGCGCACCACTCACCAAGTTTAAGGACCTCATCTCTGTAGGCCGCCTCGTTTCCTCCTGTGATCAGCCCCACCACCGTTGTGTCATCAGCAAACTTGACAATGACGTTCTCTGGGTGGGCGGGGCTGCAGTCCGATGTGTAGAGCGAGTACAGAAGTGGGCTCAGCACACAGCCCTGAGGAGAGCCAGTGCTGAGAGTGCAGGAGGAGGAGAGGTGAGGACCGAGCTTCACGCGCTGGGGTCGGTTCACCAAAAAGTCCTTAATCCAGGAGTAGGTGGATGGTGGGAGCCCCAGGGTGCATAGCTTGGGGATTAGAATGTCCGGTTTTATGGTATTGAAGGCTGAGCTGAAGTCGACGAGGGGGAGCCTCACGTAGCTCCCCTGTTTCTCCAGGTGACTCAGCGCGGAGTGGAGTGCTGTGTTTATGGCGTCTTCCGTAGATCTGTTTGCCCGGTATGCAAACTGGTGTGAGTCCAGGGTGGGGGGGAGACAGGCTTTGATGTGCTTTAAAACCAGTTTCTCAAAGCACTTGGTGATGACTGGGGTGAGTGCTACAGGGCGGAAGTCATTGAGGGTTGTAGTGGGTGATTTTTTGGGGATCGGGACGATTGTAGCTGATTTCAGGCAGGGTGGGATAACAGCTTGGGCCAAAGACAGGTTGAAAATGTCCGTGAAAACCTCAGAGAGCAGGTACTCCATCTGGACCTGCAGCTTTCCTGGGGTTCACTGCACGGAGCACCCGTCTCACGTCCTGCACCTCAAGAGTGAGTGGGGGCTTGCTGGTGGCTGGTGGGGGCTGTAGTGGTGGTTGTGGTGATGATGTGGTTGAGGGCTGTGTTTGGGACTCAAAGCGGGCAAAGAAGCTGTTCAGCTCCTCTGCCAAGGCCGCATCTGAGTCCCCGGGTGACACAGCACAGCCTTTGTAGTTGGTGATGGTCTGTATGCCCTGCCATACCTGCCGGGGGTTGTTGAGGTGGTCCTCTAACTTTCTCTTGTAGTCCGCTTTGGCAGCCTTGATGCCTCTCCTCAGGTCAGCGCGAGCAGCGTTGTACAGGGCTCTGTCACCTGACCTGAAGGCTGAGTCACGGGTTGGGAGGAGCCTGCGGACCTGGCACGTCATCCAAGGCTTCTGATTTGGGAATACACGGATGGTCTTTTTAACCGTGACATTCCCAATGCAGTAGTTTATGTATGAGAGTACTGTGTCTGTGTATGTTGTCAGGTCCTCGTTGTAAAAAGCATCCCACTGCGTTTGTTCAAAACAGTCCTGCAAGCGGGGGAGGGCGTCTTCAGGCCAGGTGTTAATGGTCCTCTTTATAGGCTTTGATTGACGACTGACGGGGGTGTATGCTGGGGTGAGGAGCAGGGAGAGGTGATCTGAACGGCCCAAGTGGGGGAGGGGTACTGCTCTGTATGCATGCTTGATGTTGGAATAAACATGATCCAGAGTGTTTTCCCCTCTTGTTGAGCATTTTACATGCTGGTAAAATTTCGGCAAAACAGTCTTTAAATTTGCTTTATTAAAGTCCCCTGCGATGATGTGGGCGCCATGTGGGTGGGCGCGCTGGTGTTTCTTGATGAGGCTGAGCAGCAGAGACAGAGCCGTGTTTACATTTGCGTCCGGTGGTATATAGACCGCAGTGATGATAACAACAGCCAGCTCTCTCGGGAGGAAAAATGGTCTGCATCTCACCGCCATGAACTCCAGGTCCGGAGAACAGTGGCTGTCCAGTATAGTGCTGTTATTACACCAACCTTCATGAACGTAGATGCAGAGCCCCCCTCCTCTGGTCTTCCCGGAGTTACCCGGAGTTACCCAGGCCAGGACAGCAGGACCCCCAACTATCCAGGACAGGACAGCAGGACCCCCAACTATCCAGGACAGCAGGACCCCCAACTATTCAGATCTGGACAGCAGGACCCCCAACTATTCAGGCCAGGACAGCAGGACCCCCAACTATCCAGGCCAGGACAGCAGGACCCCCAACTATCCAGGCCAGGACAGCAGGACCCCCAACTATCCAGGCCAGGACAGCAGGACCCCCAACTATCCAGGCCAGGACAGCAGGACCCCCAACTATCCAGGACAGCAGGATCCCCAACTATCCAGGCCCTGGAGCATGACCCCCAACTATCCAGGCCTGGACAGCAGGACCCCTAACTAACCAGGCCAGGACAGCAGGACCCCCAACTATCCAGGACAGCAGGACCCCCAACTATCCAGGTCTGGACAGCAGGACCCCCAACTATCCAGGCCAGGACAGCAGGACCCCCAACTATCCAGGCCAGGACAGCAGGACCCCCAACTATCCAGGCCAGGACAGCAGGACCCCCAACTATCCAGGCCAGGACAGCAGGACCCCCAACTATCCAGGCCAGGACAGCCCCCCGTAGGCAGACCAAGCTCCCGGCGTGGAGGGCCCCATGAGGAGAACACTGGAGCTGAAAACTAAGAGACAATAAACAAGAAATGAACAGAACTAAAAGGAGTCTAAAACATACTAAAAACAGCATAAATGAATGTTAATATAAAAGATAACTTATAACTAAGGCAGTAGAAGGAACATTAAAAAATAAATGAGTAAATAAGTAAGAAAATAAATAAGTAATTAATGTAAGCTTTAAGAGGAACTTAAGAGGAAAGAAATTAGTAATTACTGCTAAACAAGTAAAGGGAGACTCAGTTAAAAGCTAATTAGGGCCCGAGCACTGAAGGTGCGAGGACCCTATTGTATCTGTGATGTTTATTAGGGCCCGAGCACTGAAAGTGAGAGGACCCTATTGTATCTGTGATGTTTATTATGGGCATGCCAAGTAGTGGCATGACCATATTGCAATCGTCCAGAATGGCCCAAAGGGCAATGTTGCTAGCATTTTGCTAACAAGCTAAAGTCGCAAAAGTCCCACTGTGCACCAGCGGGTGTACATCACTGCCCGCTCTGATGTAGAAAAAAAAAAATCCCCAAAAAATGAAACACGGCCAGAAAAACCTGAAAAATGAAGGTGATATATTAGTATACAGAAAAGGTTTCCCTTTTCTTCGTTATTATGGGCATGCCAAGTAATGGCATGACCATATTGCAATCGTCCAGAATGGCCCAAAGGGCAATGTTGCTAGCATTTTGCTAACAAGCTAAAGTCGCAAAAGTCCCACGTCACACCAGCGGGTGTACAACATGACCCTGCTCCGATGTGGGAAAAAAAAATCCCCAAAAAATTAAACACGCCCGAAAAAATGAGGAAAAACATGAAAATGAAGGCGATATAATGGTATACAGAAAAGGTTTCCCTTTTCTTCCTTATTATTATTCCGCACATTTTTTCGTCCGTTAATACGGCCCGAACCGCAACGTGCACCCATGCATGGCATACATCGTTGGATGCGTCTCCATCGTGCCTCGATGGGCATTACTTTTCTCAGTAATAGGGGTTACCGTGGCAACGCTAGTTGCCAAGAAGCAAAAAAAAAGGCGAAAATTCAGACGCTTATTGCTCGGCCGAACTTTATCGTAGAGACATCGTTCAAACTTTCAAACACTCGGCCCGATTGTCACTAAAGGACCATACAACTTCATGCTAGTTATTACGGTTTTTGCGATATTTAGCTTTCAATTAAAAAAAAAAATCCATTTTATTTTGGACGCTTGTTGCTAGGCAACGGTTTATCGCACAGACAACATTACAACATTGACAAACCCGGGATGCGTTGTACTGCAACATATTTTAGTCTCATCATGCTAGCTATTATGGTTTTTGAGATATTCCACTTTGCTCATTTTGATGCTAACGGAATTTTGGACGCTTGTTGCGCGGCAACGCAATATCGTAGAGACTTTGATTCAACGTTAAAAGACTCGGGTTGCTGTGGACTACAACATACTGAGGTCTCATTACGCTGTCGTTTAGAGCTTTTGAGATATTGAAGCCAAATTGTCCCATTCTATCCTATGGAGCTTGTTGCCATGGCAACAAAAACCTATGCATTTGTATGGGGGAGCATGTGAATAAACCATCTGTTAATGCTGCCCGGACCGGAACATGCACCCATGCACGGCATATATCGTTGGATGCGTCTCCATCATGCCTCGATGGGCATTACTTTTCTCACTCAAAAGTGTTACCGTGGCAACGCTAGATGCCAAAAAGCAAAAAAAAAGGCAAAAATTCGGACACTTATTGCTCGGCCGAACTTTATCGTAGAGACATCGTTCAAACTTTCAAACACTTGGCCCGATTGGCACTAACGGACCGTACAAACTCATTATGCCATTTATTAAAGTTTTTGCGATATTGACCTTTCATTTTTTTCTTTATTTCCGTTTGACTTTGGACGCTTGTTGCTAGGCAACAGATTATCGTACAGACATCGTACAAAGGTTCCCAGACTCGGCACGCTGTGGACTTCAACATATTTAAATTTCATGAAGCTGTGATTTAAGGAAATTTTATGTCAAAATCCATGCCAAATGGCCTCATTCATTCGGATGGGGTTTTTTACCATGGTGGAAAAAAAAACCCTATCCGTTAACATAGCCTGAACCAGAACATGCATCCATGCATGGCATACATCGTTAGATGCTTCTCCATCGTGCCTCGATGGGCATTACTTTTCTCAGTCAAAAGCGTTGCCGTGGGGACGCTGGATGCCAAAAAGCGCACCCCATTAATAACTATAGGGAGCACAGGAATGAATGCGATACAACCATACAACCGAGAGGGGACGAATGGGCAGTAGGGCATGCCCATATCAAGGTTTCCCTTTTCTTCCTTATTATTATTCCGCACTCTTTTTTCGTCCGTTAATATGGCCCGAACTGCAACGTGCACCCACACATAGCATACATCATTGGATGCGCCTCCCTCGTGCCTCGATGGGCATTACTTTTCTCAGTCAAAGGGGTTACTGTGGCAACGCTAGTTGCCAAACAGCAAAAAAAAGGCGAAAATTCAGACGCTTATTGCTCGGCCGAACTTTATCGTAGAGACATCGTTCAAACTTTCAAACACTCAGCCCGATTAGCACTAACTGACCATACAAGCTGACGTTCAGCGCGGCTGCCATCTTGGATGGGGCCGACGCCCCCGCCATCTTGGATGGGTATCCATTGCATTTATTTCTACTGAGGAAGGTTTTATCCCCGACTATAATCATCCATAACTCCTCGAATTTTTCCCTGATTTTCAGACAGTTTGGTTTGTTACAAAGCGCAGAGATTTAGTTATGATACAGGACGCTGTCACACATTAAAAATACGTACTTTTATGCTGAAAGACTTTGTATTATGCTCTTTAACAAAGACATATGGTATGGCATATTGATAAATGTATAAATTCATTATTATGAGAGGGGTTATATGCGCTTATTTTCCATTTACTATTCATTTTTGTGAATAATTTACCCATCCAAATGATGTCAAATGAGTGAGAGTGAACTTTGTAATATTATTATTACAAATTATTATTATTATTAAATATTATTATGGCTTCCTATTGTTAATTTTTCATTGACTGTTTTTGTATTTTTTTATAGCAGAAGGTGCAGAAGGCAGCAGGAGGAACAATGCGGTTTTCGTCCCGGTTCTACTCCTGCTTTGTGATTGGGTAACGTATTGCGTCACGCATCGCGTCACTTCCTGGTGTTGCGGTCTGCTGCCGTCTCACGGCGTTTGCAGGCTCTGATCTCTCCCGACTTTTTTGTCTAAAACTTAGATTGTTTTCTGGTAAAATAGCACTATATCTGGTACAGTTCTGTTCTGTCAACACTCGCTCATTTTCTCTTCCGTAACTTTCACTGTCACCAATCACCGATACATTTTCTGTACGTTAGCCTCTGTTAGCATCTTAGCATGGCCTCTCCGTCTCCCACCGATTCTCCTCTTTGCTGCTCAGTGTGTGAAATGTTTTGCTTTTCCTCTGCCTCCTTTAGTGAAGACGGTAAGTGCTAAAAGTGTAGTTTATTTGCAGGACTGGAGGCGAGGCTCAGTCATTTAGAGGTCCGGTTCGGCCAACTAAACCATAGTCCGATAGACTCGTCAGCTAACCAGGCTAAGCTAGCGGCGGACCGGCCTGTAGCAGCAGCTGTTAGCTCCCCTGCAGCTCCCGACCAGTCAGGGCTGGTGGGTGACGGTTCGGAAGAAGCGTAGTCCTAAAGGACTCACGGAACACCACCACCCGCTTCATGTGTCTAACCGATTTTCCCCACTCAGCGACTCACTCGTTGAGAAGCCGACCCTGGTGATTGGAGACTCCATAGACTCCATAGACTCCAGAGACCATAGTTAGATGCATCCCGGGGGCCAGAGCAGGCGACATTGAAGCAAATTTGAAGCTACTGGCAAAGGGTAATCGTAAATATGGTAAAGTTATCATCCATGTCGGAGCTAATGACTCCCGTCTTCGCCAGTCGGAAGTCACTAAAATGAATATTGTCTCGGTGTGTAACTACGCCAAAAGTATGCCGGACTCCGTAGGTTTCTCTGGCCGCCTCCCCAATCTGACCAGCGATGACATGTTTAGTCTCATGCTCTCGCTCCGTCGCTGGTTTTATCGGTGGTGTTCAGAAAACGACGTGGACTTTATTGACAATTGGGAGACGTTCTGGGGAAAGCCCGGTCTGATTAGAAGGGACAGCATTCATCCCACCCGGGATGGTGCAGTTCTTATGTCTAGAAATCTGGCCAATGTTATTAGACACTCCCCCTGACAATCCAGGGTCCAGGCCAGGATGCAGAGCCTCTTACACGCTTCTCTGCTACTTCCCGAGGACCAACGCCTGCCAATAAAACTGTATGATTGCATTATGTAATTAGCGACTCTAAAACTGTAGGATTACATGATATTGGCGACTCTAACCAGGTGCCTAGCAAAATAGAAGTGGTTGCAGTTCCCCGCCCTCCAAAAGTTCACCAGGTGCGGCGTTATAGAGGCGTTAACCAAAATAATCTTGTTAAAATTAAAACCAATGTACATTTGGTACCAATTACAGACCGAAAAATTAGATGCGGATTACTAAATATACGATCGTTAAGCTCTAAGTCTCTGTTAGTAAATGATATAATTACAGAGAGCAGGAGTGATGTTTTCTGCTTAACAGAAACATGGTTACAGGAGGAAGAGTATGTTAGTTTGAATGAATCGACTCCGCCCGGCTACTTTAATAATCACATTCCTAGAAGCACGGGCCGAGGCGGAGGAGTCGCAGCAATTTATAACTCCAGTCTCCAAACAAAAATTGAACCTAAGTGCAATTATAATACATTTGAAAGCCTCACGCTTAGTCTGAAATTTCCGAGCTGGAAATCAGAGAAGCCAGTTGTGTTAGTGGTAGTGTACCGGCCCCCTGCTGGTGCTTATCTAGAGTTTCTGTCTGAATTTTCAGATTTCCTTTCTGGATTATTGATCAGTACAGATAAATTCATCATAGTGAGTGATTTTAATATTCATATGGATGTTGAAAGCGATTATCTTAAATTACCTTTCAATTCTCTTCTAGAATCAATGGGTATCTCACAAAAAGTGGATAAACCGACACACTGTTTTAATCATACTCTCGATCTCGTTCTCAACTACGGTGTTGAAACTGATGATCTGTCGGTGTCACCTGTAAACTCCCTTTTATCCGACCATTACTTAATAACGTTTGAATTTAATTTGGTTGATGTTGAAGTGCAAAATAGGAGGTATTATTTTAGCAGATGTTTGTCTGATGAAGTTATTGCTAAATTTAGGGAGGCCATTGCTCATATGACAGTGGAAAATAGTGAAGCAGTAGAGGCCAGTGACCTGGGTTCTTCCTCTACAGATGTTGATTTCCTTGCTAGTAACACTGCTGATTTGTTGCATTCAGCTTTAGATGAAGTTGCTCCTTTGAAAAGGAGGGTTTCTAGCCGCAGGAGCTTAACTCCCTGGTATAATTCAGATATTCGCATGTTGAAACAAAACGTGCGTAAAATGGAAAAGGAAGTGGTACTCTTGTAAGTCTGTAGACTCTTATCGTGAATGGAAAGATATTCTAATAGTATATAAAAAAGCCATTCGCAAAGCCAGAACAGCTTATTATTCAACGTTGATAGAGGATAACAAAAGTAAACCACTTTTTCTGTTCAGCACTGTAGCCAGGCTGACAAAGAGTCACAACTCCGTTGAGCCGTGCATTCCTGCAGCTCTCAGTAGTGAAGACTTTATGAGCTTCTTTAACAGTAAAATCACGAGAATTAAAGAAATCAACTAGTCGGTTGTAGGTGTTTCTTCAGCTTTAGCGACTTCCCTAGGCTCTGACTTGACTCTAGACTGTTTTGATCCTATAGACCTCCCTGAGCTGACTTCACTCGTTAATAGAGCTAAGTCAACCACATGTATGTTAGACCCCATCCCGACTCGACTATTCAAACATATTTTTTCTCTTATTGGTACGACAATACTGGACCAAATTAACCTATCCCTAAATTTAGGATATGTACCACAGGTTTTCAAAGTGGCAATAATTAAACCTTTACTTAAAAAACCTTCTCTTGACCCAGACACCTTAGCTAATTATAGACCAATTTCTAATCTTCCATTTGTATCTAAATTTCTGGAAAAGGCAGTTTCGAGCCAGTTATGTGACTATTTGTATAGAAATGATCTGTTTGAAGTCTTTCAGTCAGGATTCAGAATGCATCATAGCACAGAGACAGCACTGGTTCGAGTCACGAATGACCTTCTTATGGCCTCAGATAAGGGATTAGTGTACATACTGGTTCTACTGGACATCAGTGCTGCTTTTGACACTGTAGATCATGGAATTTTACTGCACAGGTTAGAGCATGTTGTTGGGATTAAAGGGACAGCTCTACGTTGGTTTAAATCATATCTATCTGACAGGTTCCAGTTTGTTCATGTACATGAAGTTTCTTCAGAACAGTCAAGGGTCTGTTATGGTGTTCCGCAGGGTTCAGTGCTAGGGCCAATCTTGTTCAAATACATGCAGCCGTTGGGAAGTATAATCCAGAATCACGGCATACACTTTCATTGTTATGCTGATGATACGCAGCTCTATTTGTCTATGAAGCCGGATGAAACAGAACCGTTAGTTAAACTTCAGGCATGTCTTAAGGACATCAAGGACTGGATGTCCATAAATTTATTGCTTCTAAATTCAGATAAAACAGAGGTTATCATTCTTGGTCCAGAGCATCTTAGGAAGGGACTAGATGGTCATGCGATGGCTTCCAGTGCAACTGTGAGAAACCTTGGTGTTGTTTTCGATCAGGATTTGTCGTTTAAACCGCCAATCAATTAAATCAGGTTTGTAAAATAGCGCCTTTGTAAAATAGCGCCTGCCTGCCCCCCCCCCCCCCCCCTCTGGTCATCCCGCTGCTGCTTCCACATGACTGTTGTGTGCTGCTGACGCCCCCCCCCCCCACCTCTGGTCATCCCGCTGCTGCGTCCACCTGCCTGCTGTGTGCTGCTGACGTCCCTGACTCCCCCAGTCTGGCCTTCGGCAGAAGGGTCCCCCCTTATGAGCCTGGTCCTGCTCAAGGTTTCATCCCTCCTAAAGGGGAGTTTTTCCTTGCCACTGTTTGGCTTATGGCTTTTCTCCCACTATGGGAGTTTTTACCTGCCATTGTTTATATAATAATTGCTCGGGGGTTTATGTTTATGTTTATGTTCATGTTCATGTTTTGGATCTCTGGAAAGCGTCTAGAGCAGGGGTCACCAATCCTGGTCCTCGAGGGCCGGTGTCCCTGCAGGTTTTAGATGTTTCCCTGCTTCATTGCACCATGATACAAGTGACTGTGTCATCAACAGAATTGTGCAGCCCTGGATGACAAGCTGATGACGATGATTAATTAGAATCAGGTGTGTTAAAGCAGGGAAACATATAAAACCTGCAGGACACCGGCCCTCGAGGACCAGGATTGGTGACCCCTGGTCTAGAGACAACATCTGTTGTATTAGACGCTATACAAATAAAATTGAATTGAATTGAATGTCAATCAGGTTTGTAAAATAGCATTTTTCCATCTCCGTAATATTGCAAAGATTAGGAAAATCCTCTCGCAGAGTGATGCAGAAAAACTAGTTCATGCGTTTGTATCTTCTAGACTAGATTACTGTAATGTGTTGTTAGCAGGATGTCCAAGTAATTTGCTGAATAGGCTCCAGCTGATCCAGAATGCAGCAGCACGAGTACTGACAGGAATTAGCAGGAGAGACCACGTCTCTCCAGTGTTAGCGTCGCTCCATTGGTTACCCGTAAAATTCAGAATCCAATTTAAAATTGTATTACTTGCGTATAAAGCCCAAAACGGCTTAGCTCCGCAGTATTTACAAGACCTGATAGTGCCTTATGTTCCTGTGAGAGCTCTCCGTTCTCAGAGTGCAGGTTTACTCGTAGTTCCTAGAGTATCCAAATGTAGATTTGGAGGGCAGGCGTTCTGCTATCAGGCACCACTACTATGGAACCAACTTCCAATCTGGGTTAAGGAGGCTGACACCACCTCCACCTTTAAAACTAAACTTAAAACATTTCTGTTTAGTAAAGCCTATAGTTAGTGTTTAGTAGACCTCTAGCTGGTGTTGGAAAATCTCTAGGTAGTGTAAACTCTAATGTGTTAGAGTCGCTCCTGTAGTTTCTTGTGCTGGCCCCCCCTTCTCCTCCCTTTTTTTCTCTTTTGTCCATGTTGCAGCATCCTCTGCCGGACACCGGAACCTGCAGCGTGGGAGTGAGGGGGGCAGGGTAACGGCCCGGGCAGGCGGGGAAGAGGTTTGTCCGTCAAGACTCCTCTCCCTGGCCCTGCCCCTTCTCAACCTTTCCCCGACCCTGCACCCCAACCTGGGACTTTTGGGATGATTGGGCCGGAGCTTCGGGAGCTGCATGCTAGCCTGCGGTCCCCCCCCCGGTCATCCCGTTGCTGCTTCCACCTGCCTGCTGTGCTGTTGCCGTCCCTGACCCACCAGTTTGGCCTTCGGCAGGAGGGTCCCCCCTTATGAGCCTGGTTCTGCTCAAGGTTTCTTCCCTCCTAAAAGTTTTTCCTTGCCACTGTTTGGCTTAAGGTTTTTCTCCCACTAGGGGAGTTTTTACCTGCCATTGTTTATGTAATAACTGCTCGGGGGTCATGTTCTGGTTATGGGTCTCTGGAAAGCGTCTAGAGACAACTTTTGTTGTATTAGACGCTATATAAATAAAATTGAATTGAATAGAAAAAATTAAAATATACACTGTCGGAATTCGGAAATTGCCGATTATTTCTTCATCCACTGCATCTTTCATCCACTGGTGCGTTCAGGGACAATTGGAATTTACTGTATTTGGCGAGAATTGACCATTGTGGTTTCTCCTGTTTACTGGTGTGATGAGTGTGATGATATGTAAATATTCCATCCATCCATACATTATCTATACCCGCTTTATCCCTTGCGGGGTCACGGGGGTCTGCTGGAGCCTATCCCAGCTCATTTCAGGTGAGAGGCGGGGGTTACACCCTGGACAGGTCACCAGTCCATCACAGGGCCACATATAAACACACAAACCATGCTCACGACCACACTCACGCTCACACCTACGGGCAATTTAGAATCACCAATTAACCTAATATGCATGTTTTTGGACTGTGGGAGGAAGCCGGAGTACCCGGAGAGAACCCACGCAAGCACGGGGAGAACATGCAAACTCCACACAGAAAGACCCCTGGCGGGCCTGGGAGTCGAACCGGGGACCTTCTTGCTGTGAGGCAACAGTGCTAACCACTAAGCCACCGTGCTGCTATGTAAATATTGTAATCTTTAATTACCAACTTCATCTAATTAATGTTTTTCATCTAACCTCAGTAGTGTGAGATGTTGTTTCAATGGGAAACTGCACATGACCCCAGCAGCGGTTGGTGTTGTTTTTCCTAGGGGAGGACTCTACCAGACTAGAAAATAGATATATACCAAAAAGCTGTAAAATCATGTTCTAAGGTATCATATCCGTGTATTTGAATTAATGCCATTAATGATAGAAAAATTTGTGCCTCAAGTCACACAATAAAGTTTGACGTACATCCACAAAAATCAGTACACATCTGTATCATGTTGCAATTTAAAAAAAAAGTCTCTTGGCGCAATGGCCGAAACGAACAGGAAGTTGGCCATTTTTAACATTTTGAATTAATCGTGTAAATTTGGCGCAATTTATGCCATTTTGTCGGCTGTTAATACGTCCCGAACCGTAACATACACCCAGGTGTGTTATACATCAAAATGTGGTCTCCTCCTGCGACGACGCGCATTACTTTTCTCATTCAAAAGCATTACCGTGGCAACGCTAGATGCCAAAAAGCGCACCCACCCTTTATCTGATTGGTCCATATTTGATAGTTCCCCAAAAGTCACCAAATTTTTCACGCAAGCCAGGCCTGGCGATAAATTGGACATTTCATGATGCATTAATGGGCGTGGCCTAAAGGCTCAACAGCGCCCCTTAGAAAACTTTGTGCCTCAAGCCCCACAATACGGTTTGACGTACATGCGTACATGCACGAAAATCGGTACATACCTGTATCACCTGTAACCATATTTGATAGTTCCTACTTTCTGCCATAACTTTTGAATGGTTTAATATAAAGAGTCGTGGGTGGTGTCATCGGACTCGGCTTTGAGTCCGTTAACATAATTGGTGCAAATTAGCCCCGCCTCTTTTTCGGATTGGTCAATATTAGATAGTCCCTATTCTCTGCCGTAACTTTTGAACGGGTTGTGATAAAGACATGTGGGTGGTGTCATCGGATTCGGTATTGACTACTTGACCTTCATTGGTCTGAAATAGCCCCGCCCCTTCTTGTGATTGGTGAATATTTGATAGTCCCTATTTTCTGCCATAACTTTTGAATGGTTTGATAGAGAGAGTCGTGGGTGGTGTCATCCGCTAAATGTCCAGCCCTGAAAAATCTACATGCAAGTCATACAAGCGCTTCCACTGCAGCCTGAACGTGCACAAGGGTGCGAGGGCCCGTTCATCGCTGCTTGCAGCTTTAATTTAAAAAGTTGAGTCTTGAGACGACCTTTAAAAGCATGGACAGACTCTGCCGATATGGTAAAAGCAGGTCTGAGAGATAAGAAGGGCTGAGGCCGTTAAGACACTTAAAAACAAGTAAAAGAACCTTAAAATGGACCCTGAAGCGTACAGGGAGCCAATGCAGCGATTCTAAAACTGGTGTAATGTGAGCCCGCCTTCTGGTCTTCGTCAGCACGCATGCTGCTGAATTCTGGAGCAGTTGGAGCTGTGACATACTCTTTTTGGGAAAACCAGAAAGCAGGGCGTTACAGTAATGTAACCTGCTAGAAATAAAAGCATGCATTAGCACCTCTGTGCTGGCCAGAGAGAGAAATGGGCAGACTCTGGCTATATTCTTAAGATGGTAAAAACCTAACTTTGTGGTGTTTCTGATGTGTGGAATAAAATTAAGCTCAGAGTCGAAAAGGACGGCCAGGTTTCTCACACACTGAGAGGGTTTCAAATCACTCAATTTTGGTAAAAGTTTCTCTCTCTTGTCTTCAGGACCAATAACTAAAACCTCTTTTTGTCCTGGTTGAGCTGTAAGAAGTTATCTGCCATCCATGACTTGATATCTAAAATACAGTATAAAAGGGAATCAATAGGCCCTGTGTCATCAGGAGACACGGCGATGTACAGCTGTGTGTCATCATCTTAAACTGCCTCTTAACTTCAGGTGTGTGCAAATGTTTTCCAATACTAGAATGACCAAATGATTTCCTCCCATCCTCTGAAGAAAAGTTTGTAGTACCAAGTATGCAAGTTTTAGCCTACAATACTTTGTACTGCAAAAGGCCAGTGACTCATGTAGGGTAGACTCCTGAAAACAGACGGATCTGAGATGAACTGGCAGCCTATCCAGCATGTAAACCTGCTGTCCGTCAGCTGACCGTTGGAATTAGGCCCTGAACACTGTCTATTAATAGTTTTAAACAGAGATTGAAGACCAGCCTTATTGACCAAGCGTCTAGAAGTGCTTCCACTTAATGTGGACTCACTTCTGCACGTGCACACCGAGAAATTGTCTGTTTATATCCATCTTTTTTGAATGCTGTTTTTTTTTTTCTTGTTTTTTTGTTTTTTTGTCCTTGCTATTAGTTCAATACAATCTATTTTTCCTGGTGAGAACTTTGAATAAGCCCATTTAGGGCTTCCTTTCTCACCTGCACATATTTTCATGTTTTTTTATGTTTATTTAAACTTTTGTACCGTTTTTTATGTTGTGCAAATAAACAAATCAAATCAAATCAAACAGCAAAATGCAAGCACTTAGTTGAGCAAAGTGGGATGGACGGACGGATGTAGGGATGGACGGAGGGACAGAGATCTTTCCAGTTCCAGTGTTGTCTTCAAGCATCCAGCTGCTCCTTCTGTCACATCATTTTTTGAGCTCATACAACAGTTTGATCAACCTTGGTTCATTTTTATTCTGCTATATAAATATGTGCATCATGCCTATGTTTTTTGGTATGATTGTAATGTCATATGACACAAAAGCCAATATTCCTCTTTCAGGCAGATGTACTCTAGAAGACTCCAGCCTACAGAGGAGTGCATGGTTCACTTAATGACTGACAGGCCTCCAGGTCTAAAATCTCCATCCCTCCACCATCATGCTTGACATTGGGTATGTGGTGTTCCTGCTGTGTTTGCTTTGATCCAAACGTAATGCTGGGAATTAAGGGCTCAATTAAGATCAGCATTCCACACCCTTGTTATCCTTTTTTTAAAGGGTAAAAAGACGATTGTTGATCTCTTTTCCAGTTGGCTAAATGCATCTGTT
Source organism: Cololabis saira (assembly GCF_033807715.1). Taxonomy (NCBI): domain Eukaryota; kingdom Metazoa; phylum Chordata; class Actinopteri; order Beloniformes; family Belonidae; genus Cololabis; species Cololabis saira. The sequence goes on along the minus strand of NC_084593.1, from coordinate 49,289,137 downwards.
TTGGCAGCAAACTACTAAAATGCCAGTGTAACGGTTACCGAAGGTAAGTATATAGATGATATTTATTGAACCAGTATCAGTAAGGTCTAGGAACGACTGAAGAGCCTGAATACCTGTGTCAGCAGAATTACCGTATACACACACACAACGGAATGGTTTGAATTCAATGTATTGTTCACAAAATAATAAACATCAGTTTACAGACCCTGCCTACCTAAGCCGGCTTCCTAGTCTGCACAAATGCACAATAAATGGGCCCATAAAAATAAATAAAATAAAATGGAAGTTTCTTCAAAATAAAGAGTTCAATGTCCAATGCGTACTGCTCCTTTAAGGAAAGAAGCAAAGGTCTTCTTGTGTATGAGTGTGTGTTCTTTAATGTCTGTGTTCGAACTACCTGGGTAGATTTTGAGTGTTAGTCTTATCTGTCTGTTAATGAAGAGGGAATCGACGATGCTGTGCTCTGCAGATGGATCCTGCGGCTGGCCACACCGCGTTGCTGGTTCCTCCACAGTCAATCTTCCATTTAAATTGGCTCGCCACTGAACATTAAGTTCAGATCCCGATCGACTGGGTCGGGGAAAAAAAACAATCTATGCAAACAGCGAAGAATGCATGTTATAATCTAATTTTCTCTCTATCGATCTCCTTAAATCATCACTATCGTTAACATTTCCTCTCTTAGTATATCAATCATGAAAGATACACACTGTCTAATCATTGCAAAAATGAATAGAATTACATCACATCACACAAGATATCCCAGTGTCAATTAGCTGCAAATCATGTACACCCAATCACAACATTCACTTCAACATGTAAATGAAATGATATAATATATTTAAACTCACTATTTATATTTTTAACACATTAAATCTATTTATTCTCTTTTAAAAGCACTGTAATTGTAACATATATTTAATTAAACATAGGCCCTTTATCCACCTTATTCCTGGAGCCTCTACTGTAGAAACTGCTGTGGGAGTAACTTCCGGTTAGCCGCCGGAAGTTACGTAACGCCATTGACTAACCATGGCAGATGAGCATGAACAGCGGTTTATTTTAAAGCAATTTGCTTTCAATCTAGCAGAGAAGTTACGGTTTTGTTTTCTGACATTTAATGTTTAACATGTTTATCAACCGTAGCATTTACTAAAATGTCCTTGCGGAGCTCGGGTACGTCGTTTTGTGGAGGAAAACCTGCATCATACTTTGTGGCTCGGATCCGACAGACTGCCGGAGGAGAGACGGGAATCCTCAGAGGATTGACAGGAATGTCATGAGAATATCAGGTAAGATTTCAGGTTAATGTCATGAGAATATCAGGTGTGATTTCAGGTTAATGTCATGAGAATATCAGTTATGATTTCAGGTTAATGACGTGAGAATATCAGGTATGATTTCAGGTTAATGTCATGAGAATATCAGGTATGATTTCAGGTTAATGTCATGAGAATATCAGGTATGATTTCAGGTTAATGTCATGAGAATATCAGGTATGATTTCAGGTTAATATCATGAGAATATCAGGTATGATTCCAGGTTAATATCATGAGAACATCAGGTATGATTTCAGGTTAATTTCATGAGAATATCAGGTATGATTCCAGGTGTATGGAGGACACAGCATTGTTGTATTTGTCCGGTAATGACAACCTTTAGTATTATTTATTATTATTTTCTGTGCAGTTAAAATACAAAGTGTGTTTATGGCACGGACTGCAGGGCAGCATTAGAATAAAAATACAATAGTTTCACTACAGACATGTTGATAAGAAAAAAGTTTTTTGTTAATTAAATTTTAAATCTTAGCTGTGAGCAGTACTCGAGTTGTAAAAAAGAAATCGGGGGATGGTGGATTTTATCATATGGGGATAGATAATTTTTGCTGATTACAAATAATATAATATATTACAAATAATAGCACTGACCAAAAAACCTGAACTTATCAATATGACTCTGTCTCACTTAAAATAAGTAAAAAAATCTGCCAGTGCAACAAGACTTTTTTTGCTTGTAATAAGAAGATAAATCTTGTCCCACTGGCAGATTTTCTTACTTATTTCAAGTAAAAATTTACCTGAAACAGGTGAAAATTGTCACATTTTTGTGGTGATGACTCTAACCAGAATGTTAAATGTAAATGTTGAAATAGCAGTAAAACCACTTTCATTGATGAACTGACATAAGGGATGTAAAGGGGGGATGGCAGTTTTACAGGGGGGATGATTTGGACCGTTTTTATTTCAGGGTGGGGATGCCATCCCCCTCATCCCCCATCAACTCCAGTACTGGCTGTGATAATGTACCGGTATTTTCCTAAACTTCTGGAGGGCTTAGGTGATGTGGTTGCAGGTGGGGGGTTGTGGGTCTTCCCCCAGGTACATTTGATGAGGGGGCTGGGGGTGTTATAGTGGTAGGGAAAACCCTAATGTATCATATCTTATCTTAATAATTGTGTACTGTATTGCTCCCTCAGATGAGCCTGACCAGATGGATCAGGAGGAGGAGCTGTGATCAACACCAAAGCTTCCTGTGATGCCCAAACACAGTGGTCAGACCCAGGGATGGAGGACCACACCTATTCTATTATTTACGTGCTGGAGATGAGGTGATGGGTGACCGTGGTTTCACAGTTAGAGACTTGCTGGAGGAGCGTAGGGGGAAGCTAATCATTCCAGCATTCACACGCAAAGGATGCCAGCTGACCAGTGAGGAGGTCACTCACACACGCCGCATTGCTCACGCCCGCATTCATGTTGAATAAGGAACCTGGAGATGTACAAGATTCTTTCTCAAACAGGACCAAATTAACTTTGTGCCCAAAATTGACAAAATGCTCAAGATTTGTGCTGGTTTAGTGAATTAAAGAGCTGAGTTTATTTCAAGAGAAAAGTGAGAAGACATTTAATATTGCACTTAAACATACTTACATATTTCATTCATTTAACATTTTCTGAAAACAATTTAGGTACAGTTACACTTACAGTATCTTTAACACATAACTCTCAACAGGTTAAGTGCTGTATGTAGTTTGTAGAGCTGCACTTACATATTTCATTCATTTAACATTTTCTGAAAACAACTGAGGTCCAGCTGCAATTGTTATTTTTTGAGGAGATAAAAGTCTAAATATTGTGATTTCAGTTAGTCAGGTGTGAATATTTTCTGGTTTCTTAAATCCTCCAACAGTAAACTGAATTTCTCTCACTTAAGACACAAATGTAATGTGCTTTTGTTAAACAATATTTTTGTGTTAAAATGTTTTGATTCATGTCCCTATATTGTATGTCCTAATATGTCAGGAGGGGATCTTTCAGGTTCTGTTTTTAATAAAACTGAAAACAAAAATGAAGTCTGTTGTACTGTTTTCCCCCTAGCTTTAAACAGAGGGGCAGAGCTGAATCTTCTTTGTACCAAATTCATCTACAAATGTTTGTGTGAAGTATGTGAAAGTTCTGGAGGTGTTTCATGTGTGTATCTGAAGTCTTTGTCAAATGAAATGTGGAACTCCAGGTGCTCAGTTGGTCCAGATAACCAGCTTGCAGCTCTGCAGCCCCAGGCACATCACTGCCAGCTGGACCTGAAAGAATAAATATAAAAGATGGCTTACAGTTTGTCTTAATGTAGGTTCACAAGTAGCCTACCTGTCACATTAGTTCATAGATTATAAGCAGTACTCGAGTTGTAAAAAAAAATCAGGGGGGGTGGTGGATTTTATCATATGGGGACAGATAATTTGTGCTGATTACAAATAATATAATATATTACAAACAATAGCACTGACCAAAAACACCTACAGAAATACTGCAGGAATGACATAGCAGCAGTTAAATGCAGCCTTCCGTAAGCTTTAAATATCCACTGGGCTTACATCAAATACATCAAAACACAACAATATCTGAACTTATCAATATGACTCTGTCCTTCACAGGATAAGTAAAATGGATCACTGCAAAAACTCAAAATCTTAACAAGAATATTTGTCTTATTTCTATTTAAAATGTCTCATTTTAGTAAAAAAAAAATCTCATTACACTTAAAACAAGACTCATCACTGGAAAAAAGAACAATTTTCACCTGTTTCAAGTAGATTTTCACTTAAAATAAGTAGAAAAATCTGCCAGTGGAACAAGATTTTTTTGCTTGTAATAAGAAGATAAATCTTGTCCCACTGGCAGATTTTCCTACTTATTTCAGGTGAAAATTTACTTCAAACAGGTGAAAATTGCCAAATGTTATTTTCTGGTGATGACTCTAAATGTTGAAATAGCAGTAAAACCACATTCATTAATGAAATGACATAAGGGATGGAAAGGGGGATGATTTGGACCGTTTTTATTTCAGGGGGGATGCCATCCCCCCTCATCTCGAGTACTGATAAGTAACAATATTTACCCACCTGGAGGAGTATCCACTTTGCCCATTGGGAAGAATGAGATACTTCTCATCTTCTAAGCATTTCTTCACTTCTTCAGGTCGTCCTCCCATCCCTCAACAGCAGGAGGCAGAGGTGAGATGATATTGTCCCGTTTGAGCTGTGACAGGTGGTGTTTCCACATGTTTTATATCCCCGACGCTCGGAGAAAGAGGGTTAACGCGTTCACTCAGCATGTAAACAAACGCCGGTTGGGGCAGCACCGGAAGTAGCTCCCACAATTCGCGCAAAGCCTCATGGGCCGTAGGAATAAGGTGGATAGGCCCTTTTAATATTCAGCCCTCTTTTAACTGTTAGGATGGATCAAACAGCCCTTATGTATTCACTTAAGCATGTTTAAACCATTAAATTACCTTAACAATACAGGTAATCAATCAATGAGTAACCTACCTTTAACCTCAAACAGTTAAATACAATAAAACACTGTCACTGCTCTGCTACACCATCACAGCTGCATAGTGTGAGTAAACCTTAGCATGACAGTGCAGAATTAGCTCGCGGCTAATGCTATTAGCTCGCGGCTAATGCTATTAGCTCGCGACTAGCGCGCTTAGCTCGATGCTAACGTAATTAGCGATCTTTTTACACTCATTTATCACAGCTAAAATGATCCGTATCTGTATCTGTGTAGTCTCTCGTACTCTCAGCAACAGTATCACAGCTCCAATTGGTTTTTATTCATGAATCAAGAGTAACACAGTCACAAGGAGTCCTGATAGCCAAGATGGCGCATTAGCATTAGCATTTCTTACCGGAGCTAAGGCCTGCTAACAGAGGCTCTCCATTCCAGCCGAATCCTCACACAATGTAACACCCTGACAAACGAATAACATGTTAACAGTCTACCAGGCGAATTATGGTGAATTTATGGTGTGAGGAGTGTTTATTCGTTACCGGGAGTTCTCAGTTTGTAGCTGTGTGCTCTTGGCAATGACTTCTGCCGAAAAGAGAGTGAACGCAGGCAGACCGTTTACTCATAGTGGACGCGCCCCCCTCTGGTCGGCCAGGGAACTGCACCGTTCCACTTCTGAAACCCAGGTGGGTTACACCAGCTGTTATTGAGGTCTGAACAGCAACACCTGGCTGCAACTTATCTTCTTAAATGTTGTGGTGCAGCAAAAACGTTGTTTGCTTGTCACTGTGTTGTATCTTCCCAAAATAAGTAACTGTCCACACAGGAAACTCAGTTTGTGATGTTTACTGAACCAGCTTTCAACTCACACGGCATTCTCTGTTTACAGGCTTCTTCTTCTTCTAACAACGTTTTCTGTAACATACTCCGTACGCCCCCTGCTGGTGGAACTATAAGGTTCTGCAACATATGTGTTACGGTTGTTAACTCCAAATAACTAACTGTAAGAACAAGGAATATAACTGCAGGAACAAATGCACACAAAGGATCTGCTGCGATACCACATCTCCTCCCCCTTAAGTTAACAACTTATCTCTGTCTGACATGTGAATATACATGCTGTAAAATACCCTACGATCAACATAAAATAATAAAACAAATAGAACCTTTTTTTTCTCTTGCAGTTTTAACTACTACCATGAAAATGGGTACTTTCAGAGATATCAGATCGCACTCTATCTAACAAAATCCTTAAGACGACCAGGTGAATGTCTCTCTCTCTGGGAGCGCCGCACCACTGGAGCCACCGGTGATTCTGGTGGAGCTGGAACATCTGGAACACACGGACCCTCCGGTATCTCGCATGACGGAGGTTTTGGTGTCATATCCCACACGGCAGGCGAACAGCCCTCGGAGCCAACGTCGGTGTCAGGCAGCGGCTTCAGCTCTCTATCCAGTTCACTGGGAACGATGTCTCTTAATCCTGCTCTAACCTGATCAACATGACGCTTCACCGTTTTACCATTTCCGAGGGTGGCGGTGTACGACACTGGACCAGATGAGCTTTCGATGACAGCTGGGATCCATTTTGGACCAAAGGAGAAATTTCTAATGAACACATTGTCCCCTGGTGCGAAACTTCTCAGTCTTTTCTTTAGGTCGTGATTCTCTTTCTGTTTTAGTTGCTTTTGCCGCACTCTTGTTTTCACATCCGGCAGGAGCAGGTCAAAAGCTGAACGGAGTCTCCGTGACATCATCAACTCAGCAGGTGACAAGCCTGTCACTGCATGCGGTGTGATTCGATAACCGAACAGAAATCTCGACAGTCTGGTTTGCAGTGTGTCACCTTTAACTTTCTTCATCCCCTCCTTAAAAGTCTGGACCGCCCTCTCCGCCAGCCCGTTCGAGGATGGGTGAAAGGGAGCCGACTTCACATGATCAACGCCATTTTGCTTCATGAATGTCTCAAATTCAGCACTCGTGAAACATGTTCCGTTGTCTGACACCAACATTTTTGGCAGACCAAACACACTGAAACTCTGTCGTAGCTTCTCAATGGTCGCATGTGATGTAGGCGATTTCACAGGATAAATGTCCATCCACTTGGAATGAGCATCCACAATAAGCAGAAACATCTCACCCAGGAAAGGTCCCGCATAATCCACATGGATCCTTGACCACGGTGACTCTGGCCATTCCCAGGGGTGTAACGGTGCAGTGGGAGGTGACTTTTGGTGTTTTTGACATTCCTCACATGACTGCACTTCCCTTTCAATGTTTTCATCCATGCCAGGCCACCATATATATGATCTCGCCAGGCCTTTCATCTTTGACATGCCCATGTGTGTCTGGTGTAGAAGCTTGAGCATTTTATCTCTGCCTTTAGTGGGAATAATCACTCTGGCTCCCCAGAGCACACATCCATCTCTCACACTAAGTTCTGTTTTCCGTTGATGATATGGCTTGAAGCAAACATCCGTCTGCGCAGGCCAGCCCTTTAAGGTGTACTCATGAACCTGAGCCAAGATGACATCTTTAGCTGTCCAGCGCCTGATTTGCGCGGAGTCGACTAGCGTGTCATCCAGCACATCCATCATCAAGACTTGTTCAGTCATCTCTTTTTCAGGTGCTGTGTCTGGCAGAGGCAGTCTGCTCAGCGCATCCGCATTTGCGTGATGTTTGCCTGGCTTGTACACGATGTTGTACTCATAAGCGCTCAATGTTACAGCCCATCTCTGTACTCTCGGTGAGCCCATCTGAGGTATAGGCTTCCTCACATTGAAGAGAGAGATCAGAGGCTTGTGGTCTGTATAAATAGTGAAAACTCTGCCATACAGGTATTTGTGGAATTTCTTGATGCCAAACATTACAGCTAAGCCTTCCTTGTCAAGCTGAGAGTACCTCTTCTCCGCAGGTGAGAGTGTACGTGACATGAAGCTTAGGGGTCTCTCACTGCCATCATCCATCCTGTGTGACAATACGGCACCCACTCCATATGGTGACGCATCGCAGGAGAGAACTAACTCACGCTCTGCCGAGTAATGCACTAATACATCCGCTGAGTTCAGCAGAGTCTTTGAATTTTGGAAAGCTTCCTCTTGTTTCTTTTGCCATGTCCAGCGCACCTCTTTTCTCAAAAGCTCGTGAAGGGGGGCCAACAGGGTTGCCAGGTTGGGAAGGAACTTGTTATAATAGTTCAGTAACCCCAAGTACGCTTTGAGTTCTGTTACACTTGTGGGAGCAGGAGCATTCAGGATGGCTTTAACTTTCTTCTCCACTGGGTGGAGCCCCTGTACATCCACTCTGTGACCCAAGTATTCCACTTCTTTCTGCATGAAAGCGCACTTACTTCGTTTAAGCCGCAAACCTGCCTCCTCCAGCCTGCTCAACACCTCATTCAGGTTTTTTAGGTGATCTGCTTCATCCACTCCTGTCACCAATATGTCATCTAAATACACCGCCGTTAGAGAAATCCCTTTCAGAAGACCTTCCATGGTCCTCTGGAAGATAGCTGGTGCAGACGCCACTCCAAAAGGTAGTCTGTTGTATGTGAACAGTCCTCGGTGAGTGTTCACTGTCACATACCTTTTTGAATCATCATCCAGGAGTATTTGCTGGTATGCGTGGCTCATATCCAATTTGGAGAACTGCTTCCCTCCAGAAAGCGCTGCAAACAGGTCCTCCACTCTGGGTATTGGATACTGTTCCAGGGAAGCTACTGTGTTCACCGTAAGCTTATAATCCCCACACAGCCTTACAGTCCCATCCGGCTTCAGAATTGGTACCACTGGCGCTGCCCATTCAGCATATTTCACCGGCGAGATGATGCCCTCTTCCAACAGTCGGTCAATTTCCTCATCTACCTTTGCGCGCATAGCAAAGGGAACAGACCGTGGGCGGAAGAAGCGTGGAGTGGCATCCTGTTTGACATGGATGGTTGCTTTTGTGCCCTTGAGGGTGCCCAACTCCTCTTTGAACACAACCTCATGTTTGTTCAACACCTGCTGTAATGTGGCTTCTATTGTCTTGAGCTGATGTATTTTTCTGGCTTTGTGCCCGTTTTTTATTTCTCTCCAGTTCAGCCACAATTCCTCCAGCCAGCCTCGTCCTAGCAAGCTGGGGCCATCCCCTCCAACCACCACCAGGGGCAACTTCCGTCTCTGCTGCTTGTATCTGACCCTTACCAACGTGGCGCCAATCACGTTAACAGGATCCCCTGTGTAGGTTTCCAGCTTTATTTTGAGAGGTCTCAGCGTAGGGAGTTCGGTGTGTTTCCACGTCTCTTTAAATGTCTGTTCATTCATGACTGTTAGGCAACATCCAGTGTCTATTTCAAAGTTGACCTCTTTCTCATCGAGTTTCAAATCTACAGTGTAGGGGTCTACTTTTCTTGGGTGCTCCACACTCCGACGCCCTAACTTGTACAGTTTACTCCGATACTCTGGTCTACAGGTTATACAGTTCAAAGTGAAGGAGTCCTCTTCTGAGCTGTCAGTTTTACTTTCATTTACTGCCTGATGCACTTTGTGAGCACGATAGTGTGTACTCTGCCTTTTATCTTTCTTTTCATATCCATATTCATTTTTCTTCTGGTTCAGTTTAGCTTTGCTTCTACAAGCCCTTGCTAAGTGTCCAACTTTACCGCAAGCATGGCATTTTTCTTGTTTGTACCTACAGTCTGCAGCTGTGTGCGTAGTTCCTTTGCATCGATAACACTCTCTGTTTTCTCCTTTAAAGGTACGAGTCTCCTGCTGTCCTTTGGTGATGCTGAAACATTTTGCTGTGGCACCTGAGGTCTGCAGATCTTGCGCATTTTTATTTGCAGTTTCTAGTGAGACAGCGAGTGACATGGCCTTGTCAAACGTGAGGTCTGTTTCTGACAGGAGACGCCTCTGGATTCTGTCATCATTAACTCCGCAGACTATCCTGTCTCTCAACCTCTGCTGCAATGTGTTGCCGTAGTTACAATCCTGCGCTAAACGACGCAGCTCGGCCACATATTCCATGACTGACTCACTTGGCTTGCGGTTACGAGAGTCAAATTTGTACCTTTGCACAATTTCACTTGGCTTGGGATCATAGTGGTTTTTCATCAGGAGTACAAGCTCTTGGAAGGATTTGTCTTTCGGCTTGTCCGGGCTGAGAAGGTTGCGCATCAGCCTATAGGTTGATGCCCCGACGACACTTATCAGTATGGCTTTTTGCCTGTCTTCATCTTCAATCTCATTGGCCTCAAAAAACTGCTCGAGTATTTCGGTATACTCATCCCACGTCTGAATCTTAGGATCAAACGGCGCTAGAGTGCCAATAGTAGCCATATTTACTCTTCAGTGTCACCTTCTCCCTCTTTCAGCCGTAGGCTAACCTGTAGCAGGCTCCTGACGTGTTTTTTTTCTTTTTTTCTTTTAATCCGTCTGCGGCGGCCGTCTTCCGCCAGACCAATCCTCGTCGCCAAAAAGATGTTGTATCTTCCCAAAATAAGTAACTGTCCACACAGGAAACTCAGTTTGTGATGTTTACTGAACCAGCTTTCAACTCACACGGCATTCTCTGTTTACAGGCTTCTTCTTCTTCTAACAACGTTTTCTGTAACATACTCCGTACGCCCCCTGCTGGTGGAACTATAAGGTTCTGCAACATATGTGTTACGGTTGTTAACTCCAAATAACTAACTGTAAGAACAAGGAATATAACTGCAGGAACAAATGCACACAAAGGATCTGCTGCGATACCACACACTGCTTCTGCATTGTGGCTTTGGTTTTTATTAACAGCCGTTTAATATTTGATCTGTTTTCATCTTGGGCTTAAGTCTTTAAATCAGGTTTCTTTTCTTTTTCCTTTTTTAATTATGTCCAGATGTGTAAAACCATGTAGGCCTAATTGAACAGCAGTTCACATTGTACCAACTTTATTTCCTAAAGTGGATCATTCAGCATCAGAAGAGGCAGCAAAATATAAATGTATGAATAAATGCACAATAGTAACATATACAAGCTTTTACAAAGGTGCTGCGGTGGGTAATTTCATATCAAGGTGTTGATGAAATGATGAAATGTGAGATGAAATGAAGCTATTTGATCTTGATGTCTTTGTTTGCCATTAATTTCAGTCCTTACATACACATTCTGCTATAATCATCCTATTCCTGCACAATAACAGATCTGTACAAAGTACTCTTAAACATTTTCTTCTTTTAGTCTTATAGAAAATGAAAAAAAAAACAAACAAAACAGCAGACCTTGAAAAGCTCTGATAATTTGCTGATTAGCATTTGGCAGGCAAAGGTCTCAGCTGGAAATAAAGCGGTTTAGAAAACTAATTGGAGTTTGAGGTCTGGGGATGAACATTTTAGCCACACTCTCGATGAACACGCATTTCTTCTGCTTTTACTGCTGGCAGTATGTAACGAATGACATTACAGAACCATTCTGTCAAATCAGGCAGTTAACAGAAAACAGTTACTCTCTGAAAAAAGCCTTCTCATGGCTAATCAACACTGTCATAAGTAGTGGAGGTCAGCATTTAGATTCACATCCTCAAACCCTTCTACTCTGCACCTTGGGGGTGGAATTGGACTGCCTGTTCCCATCTTGGATGACCCATCACAGTAAAAATCACGTGCAAAGTAAAGACAAATGGCCACTGTGACATTGAACATCTATTAAATCCAGTGCATCCATTACAACTCTTTACTTTCCTTTGGGCAAACATTTAGGCCCTTTTAAGGGGAAGTGTACTTTGTCAGTGAGACCTTCGTGTTCCCAACCCAACAAATAATATTCCTTCAAGGCTTGTGCAGTCTTCTCTGACTGCAGTCATGTTAACCTGCCAATGTATGTATTCTCCTTCTGTCATCACCTTCCACCATGTCCGTTCTCCTCTTTGACATGAGTTTGCTATTAAACAACGTCAAACTAATTACTACTCGACTACTGTAACAGCCTGCTCATCAGTATCCCCAACAAACACCTCCAGAAACTTCAATTCATTCAGAACTGTGCTGCCCGAACTCTGATGAAAACTCACAAATACGACCCTATTCTTCAGAACCTACACTGGCTTCCCATAACCTCAAGAATCCAATACAAGATCGCCTTCATCACCCACCTCTGCATCTACAGCACTGCCCCTCAATACCGCCAAGACCTCCTGACCCCTCACTCATCCACCCGGAACCTCCGCTCACAAAACACCACCCAGATAGCAAAATAGAACTGGACCGGACATGGGCCAGATGTGCCCAAAAGTTCGGTCTGAATTGGTAAAACACATCCGCACCAGTGTAGTTTTGCACAATGGGCCTGACCTGGTACGGACTCATTTACCAGATCTGAAACAGCTTTGGGCCAGAACTGCTCCAGTACAGCAATAACCAAGTTAATATACGGCACAAATAAGGCACACATATGTTATCCAAATGTTACATTCTGACCAGCTCTGGACCAGATGTGGCCCAAATTTGTACCAAAACTGTTTTCAGTATCCTACTTAAGTGTGTCCAAATGGCAAATTAAGTTTGCCTATCTATTAAAAAGGAATAATGACAATACTTTATTATGGTTTCATTAAAGTGCCATTTATTAGTGGTAACAGGGTGCGCCATTACATTGCACAAACTTTAACAATTAGCAGCATGCTAATGTATAAAACCATGCTAAAACCTACTGTAAACATCATATCTGAAAAACACAACGCTGTCATCATAAGTATTCAAGTTTAAACTGTAAACATGAAAATTCAAGTGGTGTAGGTTAAACCTTCAGTTCAATTGCTCTCCAGAACCTGGTTTGTGATTGCAGAAACAACATTGAAACATAATAAAAGACAAAAATACATACAAAGTTTTAACAATGAAAAATACACGACAAATTTAAAAATGTTTTTTTAAATAATAAAAATACACGATCAAGAAAAAATAAATATTAATACATTTAAAATGTACTTAAATCAGAGAACCATACAATCAGAGAACAATACAACACATTTTCAAGTCGTCACAGATGAACAGACTTGGGCTGTAATGACTGGGATGGTGAAAGTGGAATTCATTTAACCAAATTGAATAACTATTAACAGATTCGTTTGAATATCGGGTGAGAGCAACACTGGTAGTGACCAAAGGGATGACAATAACCTTATTTTCTGGTGCAAAATAGTGTAATTTATTACACAACAGAAGTATACAATGCACCAAAGGCCCACAAATAAATAAAAATGTTCTTAACATACAAAATTAGCTAGAAATACAATGAAATGTTTGTCCCCTGAGGACAATGCACTAGAGGGCCACAAATTAATACTAAAAAAATAGTCCTTAAAGAGCTGCAGGTGTGTTGGGTTTACCAGAATGTCACATCAACAGAAGTCAAGTCTTTTCAGAAAAAAAGCCTGCAAACAATAAAACACAGCAACGATTAAAACACAACACAAACTCAATAAATAAAACTCAATGTATAAAAGCATGCTATAAAAACACAAACTGCACATAAACAAAACAATTCCGCCTTGTGACAAACACAGAACACCCCCCCCCCCCCCCTCCACCCCCAAGAATTAGCATGTCTTTTCTTATGAAGTTAATGGAAAAATCATCCGTCTATTCAGAAATAGTCCTCGTTGCACACATTTGTCACAATTGTAATATTCATTATCTGGCTTTATTTTCTTTACAGATGCTTTTGCAGGTGCATCACATATTATAGAGTCAACATTCAGAAAAAGGCGTTTTCCATTAAAGTCAAAGCCCTTTTCCATTTCTTGTAGTTCAACAGCGAAATCCCTTAAAAATGAATTAGCTGATTGTGGTTTGCTGGCCCCACAAAATAAAGCAATAATGACAGGCTCTTTCATTGGTACACTGACTAACAGTCCTAAAATAGGCCAAAGTTGAATGCCTGTGCTCTTAAACAGGGATAATCCATCAATATTTATCTGTAACTTCAAGGTAAAACAATCAGCAAGTGTGTCAGTGATCTGAGACAGTGTCCTTTTGATGGAGGATAATATGCCAAAATAGTGATACTGCCCCCCAACCTTGTTCTGAAAAGTATACTGAGTATTAGTCTTTAGGATGGTTCTTGCGTCTTTTGGTACTTACCAAAAGACGCAAGAACCCATACTTATGGGTGGTAAAATCTCAGTATACTTAAAAGTGCTGTAAGAGCAACAAGTGAAATTCCAAAGGTTAGGGCCCAACTACAGATGTTGTGTTTAAGACTACATGGCTCAACACCTTCACCATCAGATTCAGAGTAGTCTGAGCTGCTACACTGAGGAAGGTCATACATGTCCGCATCCACATGGTCAAGTGTTTGCATCCACAACATGTTCAGAAATGTTGATGCCCATGTCAAGATCTGTTGCATTGTCCTCTTGCACTACTGCATTTTCACTACAAATGTCATCCATCACCCTTTGTCCAGACTGATGATCTGCATTGACAGGCAAATAAATGCTGTAGCCATTACCTGAGTGGAAGAGGAGTTGCTGCTTTACAGCCATACTTAGCCCCTGGGACACATCGTCAGTTGTGTCCTCAGATCATGGGGCGTTTCGGCCAATTATCACAAGACGCCCTCAGCCGAGGCAGGCTCACCACAGGTTGATCAGACCTGGGGGTGTTGGCCAGCTCTTTGATGGCCTGTCTGTGAGTGTGTCCCCTGATTCCGACCTCCCTAAGGAGTTCCGCTGTCGAGCTGGCCACAAAACCCCTACAACCGACCTCCACCGGGCACATCCTCGCCTTCCAGGCCTTGTCCTCTGCCTCAGCTGCTAGGTTGGAGTAACGAAGTTTCTTGCGTTCATACGCTTCTTCAACGGCATCCTCCCAAGGAACTGTCAGCTCAAGGATGTAGACAAGCTTGCAGGTATTGGACCATAGGACAAGTTCTGGACGTAGGGTAGTCGTTGCAATCTCCGGGGGAAAAATGAGCCTCCGATCCAGGTCAGCCTGCATTTGCCAGTCTGTGGCTGCCTTCAGTTGGCCCAGGTCAGGGTGTGAAGCCCTTGCCCTCTGCTTTTCCCCCTCCCGAACGTGGGTGGGTGTTGCAGCACATCCTGGTTGTTGGTGGGCTGGCCGTTGATGGAAACCCTCTTGTACTCAAGCTTATCAGCCAGACATCTGCGGACCTGTTGTGTCACCATGTATATCTGCCTTGAGTGAGGCTGGTTTTACAGCCCACCATAATGTGCTTAAGTGTTGCTGGGGTCATACACAGGGGGCACGCTGGGTCCTTTCCAAACCATTGTTGAAGGTTTATGGGAGATGGTAGCACATCATATGTTGCTCGAACGATGAAGCTCAACCGGTTGGATTCCATGCCCCAGAGTTCGCTCCATGTGAGCTTCTTCTTCTCAACACCCTCCCACCTCATCCTGCGGCCCTGCTTGGCTTGTGCTACGGCTTTGGATCGTCTGGTTGCTTCCTCCTGTCGGCGCACCTCCTCTACGACCATGGTTCGTCGCTCAGCGGTAGATGCCTTTCGCCAGAGAGGAGTTACCGTTCCAAGGTCAAAACCTGCTCTGCCTTGCTGGACATGGCCCACTACATCACGGTGAAGGAGAGCAGACTTGGCCTGTAGGACAGCTGTGGCTGGGGTCCACTTACTCCATGTTGCCGAGGTAGCAGGGGCACCTCTCACTACAGGGTCCCGGGAATCAGTGAGGGACATCTCCAGCCTCACCTTTGCACACTTGAACTCTTCCACCACGCTGGAGATGGACAGTGACAAGGCTCCGTCACTGTAGAGTCCAACGCTGCTGAAGCACCTTGGGAGTCCGAGCCACTTCCTTACATGGGAGTTCACCAGCCTTTCCAAGCGAGTAGCGTGGCATATAGAGACCTCATACATGGTCAACGGCCATTGGAGTCTGGGTAACAACCCAAACTGGAGGCACCAGAGTTTCCGTTTCCCTGGTAGTGCAGTGTTGTTGATCTGCCTAAGGCCGTTGGCTGTGTCCTGCTGCAGTTGTTCCATTTGCTGGTTGTCTCTGAGGTCTGCATTATACCATCGCCCAAGGCTCTTGATGGGCTTCTCTAGGAATGTTGGAATTGGTTCACCGCTGATGTGGAACCGCTCACCCGTCAGTTGGCCTTTAACGATGGATATGCTGCATGACTTGCTTGGTTTGAAGTCCATTCGCGCCCACTGAATGTTTCCTGGAGTTTCTGCAGCAAGCGTCTCGTGCATGGCTTTGTTGTTGTTACGGCGGTCATGTCATCCATATAGGCTCTAATAGGCGGAAGACGCAGGCCACTCTTGGTCCTCTCACCTCCCACTACCCAGCGGGATGCCCGTATGACCAACTGCATTACCATGACGAAAGCCAGAGGACAAATTGTGCAGCCCGCCATGATGCCGATTTCCAGATGCTGCCTGGAGATCTTGGAAGTAGTTCTTGACCAAATCTGTGATGTGGCCTGGTACTCCAAAGTAGTTGAAGGCTGTCCACAAGGTCTTATGAGGGACTGACGCAAAGGCATTGGTGAGGTCTAGAAAGACCACATGTAGATCTCTCCGTTCCTTTTTTGCAGCTTGTATCAGGTGCCATATCATATCCGTGCTCCAGGCATTCTGAGAAACCCTTAATCCCGGCTTTCTGCACTGATGTATCAACAAAGTTGTTTCTTTGGAGGAATGCAGAGAATCTTTGGGCAACGACACTAAAGAAAATCTTCCCCTCCACGTTCAGCAGGCTGATCTGACGAAACTGGCCTATGGATGACGAATCCTTCTCTTTAGGGATCAGGATGCCTCCCAGGTTATCTGCTTTAAAAACATTGGCAGCCTTATCTTGTTTTTTATATTACAGGTGTTTTAACATTAAATAATTTGGGGAGACTCCGCTCCATGGGAGACCGAGCCTTCTGCTCTGCTGCCCCCACATCTGGAACTCCCTCCCTGAACCTCCACATCTGGAACTACCTCCACATATGGAACTCCCTCCCTGAACCTCCACATCTGGAACTACCTCCACATCTGGAACTCCCTCGCTGAACCTCCACATCTAGAACTCCCTCCCTGAACCTCCACATCTGGAACTCCCTCCCTGAACCTCCACATCTGGAACTACCTCCACATCTGGAACTCCCTCGCTGAACCTCCACATCTGGAACTCCCTCCCTGAACCTCCACATCTGGAACTGCCTCCCTGAACCTCCACATCTGGAACTCCCTCCCTGAACCTCCACATCTAGAACTCCCTCCCTGAACCTTTACATCTGGAACTACCTCCACATCTGGAACTCCCTCGCTGAACCTCCACATCTGGAACTCCCTCCCTGAACCTCCACATCTGGAACTGCCTCCCTGAACCTCCACATCTGGAACTCCCTCCCTGAACCTCCACATCTGGATCTACCTCCACATCTGGAACTCCCTCGCTGAACCTCCACATCTGGAACTGCCTCCCTGAACCTCCACATCTGGAGCTCTCTCCCTGAACCTCCACATCTGGAACTGCCTCCCTGAACCTCCACATCTGGAATTCCCTCCCTGAACCTCCACACCTGGAACTAGCTCCACATCTGGAACTCTCTCCCTGAACCTCCACATCTGGAACTACCTCCCTGAACCACCACATCTGGAACTCCCTCCCTGAACCTCCACATCTGGAACTCCCTCCCTGAACCTCCTTGATCTGGAACTACCTCCCTGAACCCCCACATCTGGAACTCCCTCCCTGAACCTCCACATCTGGAACTCCCTCCCTGAACATCTGGTACTCCCTCCCTGAACCTCCCACATCTGGAACTCCCTCCCTGAACCTCCATATCCGGAACTCCCTCCCTGAACCCCCCAACATCTGGAACTCCCTCCCTGAACCTCCACATCTGGAACTCCCTCCCTGAACCTCCACATCTGGAACTCCCTCCCTGAACCTCCAACTCTGGAACTCCCTCCCTGAACCTCCACATCTGGAACTCCCTCCCTGAACCTCCAACTCTGGAAGTCCCTCCCTGAACACCCACATCTGGAACTCCCTCCCTGAACCTCCACATCTGGAACTACCTCCACATCTGGAACTCCCTCGCTGAACCTCCACATCTGGAACTCCCTCCCTGAACCTCCACATCTGGAACTCCCTCCCTGAACCTCCACATCTGGAACTCCCTCCCTGAACCCCCACATCTGGAACTCCCTCCCTGAACCTCCACATCTGGTACTCCCTCCCTGAACCTCCACATCTGGAACTCCCTCCCTGAACCTCCACATCCGGAACTCCCTCCCTGAACCCCCCAACATCTGGAACTCCCTCCCTGAACCTCCACATCTGGTACTCCCTCCCTGAACCTCCACATCTGGAACTCCCTCCCTGAACCTCCACATCCGGAACTCCCTCCCTGAACCCCCCAACATCTGGAACTCCCTCCCTGAACCTCCACATCTGGTACTCCCTCCCTGAACCTCCACATCTGGAACTCCCTCCCTGAACCTCCACATCCGGAACTCCCTCCCTGAACCTCCACATCTGGAACTACCTCCACATCTGGAACTCCCTCGCTGAACCTCCACATCTGGAACTCCCTCCCTGAACCTCCACATCCAGAACTCCCTCCCTGAACCCCCCAACATCTGGAACTCCCTCCCTGAACCCCCCACATCTGGAACTCCCTCCCTGAACATCTGGTACTCCCTCCCTGAACTTCCACATCTGGAACTCCCTCCCTGAACGTCCACATCTGGAACTCCCTCGCTGAACCTCCACATCTGGAACCCCCTCCCTGAACCTCCACATCTGGAACTACCTCCACATCTGGAACTGCCTCCCTGAACCTCTACATCTGGAACTCCCTCCCTGAACCTCCACATCTGGAACTAGCTCCACATCTGGAACTCCCTCCCTGAACCTCCACATCTGGAACTAGCTCCACATCTGGAACTCTCTCCCTGAACCTCCACATCTGGAACTGCCTCCCTGAACCTCCACATCTGGAACTCCCTCCCTGAACCTCCACATCTGGTACTCCCTCCCTGAACCTCCACATCGAAAACGACGTGGCCTTTATTGACAATTGGGAAACGTTCTGGGGAAAGCCCGGTCTGATTAGAAGAGACGGCATTCATCCCACCCGGGATGGTGCTGCTCTTGTCTCTAGTAATTTGGCCTGTTTCATTAGACCCTCTCCCTGACATCGCAGGGTCCAAGCCAGGATGCAGAGCTGTAGTTTAACACACTTCTCTGCTGCTTCTCGAGGACCAACGCCTGCCAACAAAACTATAAGATTACATGATGTAACTGGTAACTCTAACCAGGTGCCTAGCAAAATAGAAGTAGTTGCAGTTCCCCGCCCTCCACTAGTTCACCAGGTGCGGCGTTATAGAGGCGTTAACCAAAATAATCTTGTAAAAATTAAAACCAATGCACATTTGGTACCAATAAGAGACCGAAAAATTAGATGCGGACTACTAAATATACGATCGTTAAGCTCCAAGTCTCTGTTAGTAAACGATATAATTACAGAGAGCAGGAGTGATGTTTTCTGCTTAACAGAAACATGGTTACAGGATGAAGAGTATGTTAGTTTGAATGAATCAACTCCGCCCGGCTACTTTAATCATCACATTCCTAGAAACACGGGCCGGGGCGGAGGAGTCGCAGCAATTTATAACTCCAGTCTCCAAACAAAAATTGAACCTAAGTGCAATCATAATACGTTTGAAAGCCTCACGCTTAGTCTGAAATTTCCGAGCTGGAAATCAGAGAAGCCAGTTGTGTTAGTGGTAGTGTATCGGCCCGCTGCTGGTGCTTATCTAGAGTTTTTGTCTGAATTTTCAGATTTCCTTTCTGGATTATTGATCAGTACAGATAAATTCATCATAGTGGGTGATTTTAATATTCATATGGATGTTGAAAGCGATAATCTTAAATTAGCTTTCAATTCTCTTCTAGAATCAATGGGTATCTCACAAAAAGTGGACGGGCCGACGCATTGTTTTGGTCATACTCTCGATCTCGTTCTCACCTACGGTGTTGAAACTGATGGTCTGTTGGTGTCACCTGTTAACTCCTTTTTATCCGACCATTATTTAATAACGTTGGAATTGAATGTTGTTGATGTTGAAGTGCAGGGCAGGAGGTATTATTTTAGCAGATGTTTGTCTGATGAAGCTATTGCTAAATTTAAGGAGACCATTGCTCGTCTTGCGACAGTGGAAAATAGTGAAGCCTCTACTGAAGCAATAGAGGCCAGTGACCTGTTCTACCTCTGATGTTGGTGTTGATTTTCTTGTTAGTAACACTGCTGATCTGTTGCACTCAGCTTTAGATGAAGTTGCTCCTTTGAAAAGGAGGGTTTCTAGCCACAGGAGCTTAACTCCCTGGTACAATTCAGATATTCGCATGTTGAAACAAAGCGTGCGTAAAATAGAAAGGAAGTGGCACTCTTGTAAGTCTGTAGACTCTTATCGTGAATGGAAAGATATTCTAATAGTATATAAAAAAGCCATTCGCAAAGCAAGAACAGCTTATTATTCAACGTTGATAGAGGATAACAAAAGTAACCCACGTTTTCTGTTCAGCACTGTAGCCAGGATGACAAAGAGTCACAGCTCTGTGGAGCCGTGTATTCCTGCAGCTCTCAGTAGTGAGGACTTTATGAGCTTCTTTAACAGTAAAATCACGAGAATTAGAGAAGAAATCAACCAGCCGGTTGTAGGTGTTTCTTCAGCTTTAGCGACTTCCCTAGGCTCTGACTTGCCTCTAGACTGTTTTGATCCTATAGACCTCCCTGAGCTGACCTCACTCGTCAATAGAGCTAAATCAACCACATGTATGTTAGACCCCATCCCGACTCGACTATTCAAACATATTTTTTCTCTTATTGGTACGACAATACTGGACCAAATTAACCTATCCCTAAGTTTAGGATATGTACCACAGGTTTTCAAAGTCGCAGTAATTAAACCTTTACTTAAAAAACCTTCCCTTGACCCAGACACCTTAGCTAATTATAGGCCAATTTCTAACCTTCCATTTGTATCTAAAATTCTGGAAAAGGCAGTTTCAAGCCAGTTATGTGACTATTTGTATAGAAATGATCTGTTTGAAGTCTTTCAGTCAGGGTTCAGAATGCATCATAGCACAGAGACAGCACTGGTTCGAGTTACGAATGACCTTCTTATGGCCTCAGATAAGGGATTAGTGTCCATATTGGTTTTACTGGACCTCAGTGCTGCTTTTGACACTGTTGATCATGGCATTTTACTGCACAGGTTAGAGCATGTTGTTGGGATTAAAGGGACAGCTCTACGTTGGTTTAAATCATATCTATCTGACAGGTTCCAGTTTGTTCATGTACATGAGGTTTCTTCAGAACAGTCGAGGGTCTGTTATGGTGTTCCGCAGGGTTCAGTGCTAGGGCCAATCTTGTTTAGTTTATACATGCAGCCCTTGGGAAGTATAATCCAGAATCACGGCATACACTTTCATTGTTATGCTGATGATACGCAGCTCTACTTGTCTATGAAGCCGGATGAAACAGAACCGTTAGTTAAACTTCAGCCATGTCTTAGGGACATCAAGGACTGGATGTCCAGAAATTTTTTGCTTCTAAATTCAGATAAAACAGAGGTTATCATTCTTGGTCCAGAGCATCTTAGGAAGGGATTAGATGGTGTTGCAATGGCTTCCAGTGCAACTGTGAGAAACCTTGGTGTTGTTTTCGATCAGGATTTGTCGTTTAAACCATATGTTAATCAGGTTTGTAAAATAGCGTTTTTCCATCTCCGTAATATTGCAAAAATTAGGAAAATCCTCTCGCAGAGGGATGCAGAAAAACTAGTTCATGCGTTTGTATCTTCTAGACTGGATTACTGTAATGTGTTGTTAGCAGGATGTCCAAGTAATTTGCTGAATAGGCTCCAGCTAATCCAGAATGCAGCAGCACGAGTACTGACAGGAATTAGCAGGAGAGACCACGTCTCTCCAGTGTTAGCGTCGCTCCATTGGCTACCTGTAAAATTCAGAATTCAATTTAAAATTTTATTACTTGCATATAAAGCCCAAAACGGCTTAGCTCCGCAGTATTTACAAGATTTGATAGTGCCTTATGTTCCTGGCCGAGCTCTCCGCTCCCAGGGTGCAGGTTTACTCGTAGTTCCTAGAGTATCTAAATGTAGATTTGGAGGGCGGGCGTTCTGCTATCAGGCACCATTACTTTGGAACCAACTTCCAATCTGGGTTAAGGAGGCTGACACCACCTCCACCTTTAAAACTAAACTTAAAACCTTTCTGTTTAGTAAAGCTTATAGTTAGTGTTTAGTAAACCTCTAGCTGGTGTTGGTAAATCTCTAGGTAGTGTAAACTTTAGTGTGTTAGAGTCAGTAGTCATAGTCGCAGCTATAGAACAAAACTATAATAGTTAGTCTCAAATATAGCTTTGCGGTAGATATGCTGCTATAGGCTTATGCTGCAGGGGGGCACCGACATGATCCGCTGGGCGGTGCCTCTCACCCTTCTTCTCCTCTCCTTTTCCCTGCCTCTCTTCTCCATTACCATTTTTATTTATTATAAATATCTCATAGCTATCATTTTTGTCCATCGTTCCTGTAGTTTCTTGTGCCGGCCCCCCTTTTTTCTCTTTTGTGTATGTTTGCAGGCCGGAGCCTCAGGAGCTGCGTTCTGGCCTGTGTTCCCGGCCCTCCCCCCCCTCTGGTCATCCCATTGCTTCTTCCACCTGCCTACGTGGATGTCTGCTGTTGCTGCTTCCGCCTGCCTGCACCCCCCCCCCCCCCCCCCCCTCTGGTCATCCCGCTACTCCTTCCACATGACTGTTGTGTGCTGCTGACGCCCCCCCCCCCTCTGGTCATCCCGCTGCTGCTTCCACATGACTGTTGTGTGCTGCTGACGCCCCCCCCCCCCACCTCTGGTCATCCCGCTGCTGCTTCCACCTGCCTGTTGTGTGCTGTCGACGTCCCTGACTCCCCCAGTCTGGCCTTCGGCAGGAGGGTCCCCCCTTATGAGCCTGGTCCTGCTCAAGGTTTCTTCCCTCCTAAAGGGGAGTTTTTCCTTGCCACTGTTTGGCTTAAGGCTTTTCTCCCACTAAGGGAGTTTTTACCTGCCATTGTTTATATAATAATTGCTCGGGGGTTTATGTTTATGTTTATGTTCATGTTCTGGATCTCTGGAAAGCGTCTAGAGACAACACCTGTTGTATTAGACGCTATATAAATAAAATTGAATTGAATTGAAAAATTGAATCTGGAACTCCCTCGCTGAACCTCCACATCTGGAACTCCCTCCCTGAACCTCCACATCTGGAACTACCTCCACATCTGGAACTGCCTCCCTGAACCTCCACATCTGGAACTCCCTCCCTGAACATCTGGTACTCCCTCCCTGAACCTCCACATCTGGAACTCTCTCGCTTAACCTCCACATCTGGAACTCCCTCCCTGAACCTCCACATCTGGAACTACCTCCACATCTGGAACTGCCTCCCTGAACCTCCACATCTGGAACTCCCTCCCTGAACCTCCACATCTGGAACTCCCTCCCTGAACCTCCACATCTGGAATCTCGCCCTGAACCTCCACATCTGGAACTGCCTCCCTGAACCTCCACATCTGGAACTCCCTCCCTGAACCCTCCACATCTGGAACTACCTCCACATCTGGAACTCCCTCCCTGAACCTCCACATCTGGAACTCCCTCCCTGAACCTCCACATCTGGAACTCCCTCCCTGAACCTCCACATCTGGAACTCCCTCCCTGAACCTCCACATCTGGAACTCCCTCCCTGAACCTCCACATCTGGAACTCTCTCCCTGAACCTCCACATCTGGAACTCCCTCCCTGAACCTCCACATCTTGAACTCCCTCCCTGAACATCTGGAACTCTCTCCCTGAACCTCCACATCTAAGAACTCCCTCCCTGAACCCCCACATCTGGAACTCCCTCCCTGAACCGCCACATCTGGAACTCCCTCCCTGAACATCTGGTACTCCCTCCCTGAACCTCCACATCTGGAACTCCCTCGCTGAACCTCCACATCTGGAACTCCCTCCCTGAACCTCCACATCTGGAACTACCTCCACATCTGGAACTCCCTCGCTGAACCTCCACATCTGGAACTCCCTCCCTGAACCTCCACATCTGGAACTACCTCCCTGAACCCCCACATCTGGAACTCCCTCCCTGAACATCTGGAACTCCCTCCCTGAACCTCCACATCTGGAACTCCCTCCCTGAACCTCCACATCTGGAACTACCTCCACATCTGGAACTCCCTCGCTGAACCTCCACATCTGGAACTCCCTCCCTGAACCTCCACATCTGGAACTACCTCCCTGAACCCCCACATCTGGAACTACCTCCCTGAACCCCCACATCTGGAACTCCCTCCCTGAACATCTGGAACTACCTCCCTGAACCCCCACATCTGGAACTCCCTCCCTGAACATCTGGAACTCCCTCCCTGAACCTCCACATCTGGAACTCCCTCCATATCTGGAACTCCCTCCCTGAACCTCCACATCTGGAACTCCCTCCCTAAACCTTCACATCTGGAACTCCCTCCCTGAACATCTGGAACTCCCTCCCTGAACCCTCCACATCTGGAACTCCCTCCCTGAACCTCCACATCTGGAATTCCCTCCCTGAACATCTGGAACTCCCTCCCTGAACCCTCCACATCTGGAACTCCCTCCCTGAACCTCCACATCTGGAACTAGCTCCACATCTGGAACTCTCTCCCTGAACCTCCACATCTGGAACTACCTCCCTGAACCTCCACATCTGGAACTCCCTCCCTGAACATCTGGAACTCCCTCCCTGAACCCTCCACATCTGGAACTCCCTGCCTGAACCTCCACATCTGGAACTAGCTCCACATCTGGAACTCCCTCCCTGAACCTCCACATCTGGAACTCCCTCCCTGAACCTCCTCATCTGGAACTCCCTCCCTGAATCTCCACATCTCGAACTACCTCCACATCTGGAACTCCCTCCCTGAACCTCCACATCTGGAACTCCCTCCCTGAACCTCCACATCTGGAACTCCCTCCCTGAACATCTGGAACTCCCTCCCTGAACCTCCACATCTGGAACTCCCTCCATATCTGGAACTCCCTCCCTGAACCTCCACATCTGGAACTCCCTCCCTAAACCTTCACATCTGGAACTCCCTCCCTGAACATCTGGAACTCCCTCCCTGAACCCTCCACATCTGGAACTCCCTCCCTGAACCTCCACATCTGGAATTCCCTCCCTGAACATCTGGAACTCCCTCCCTGAACCCTCCACATCTGGAACTCCCTCCCTGAACCTCCACATCTGGAACTAGCTCCACATCTGGAACTCTCTCCCTGAACCTCCACATCTGGAACTACCTCCCTGAACCTCCACATCTGGAACTCCCTCCCTGAACATCTGGAACTCCCTCCCTGAACCCTCCACATCTGGAACTCCCTGCCTGAACCTCCACATCTGGAACTAGCTCCACATCTGGAACTCCCTCCCTGAACCTCCACATCTGGAACTCCCTCCCTGAACCTCCTCATCTGGAACTCCCTCCCTGAATCTCCACATCTCGAACTACCTCCACATCTGGAACTCCCTCCCTGAACCTCCACATCTGGAACTCCCTCCCTGAACCTCCACATCTGGAACTCCCTCCCTGAACCTCCACATCTGGAACTCCCTCCCTGAACCTCCACATCTGGAACTCCCTCCCTGAACCTCCACATCCGGAACTCCCTCCCTGAACCTCCACATCTGGAACTACCTCCACATCTGGAACTCCCTCGCTGAACCTCCACATCTGGAACTCCCTCCCTGAACCTCCACATCCAGAACTCCCTCCCTGAACCCCCCAACATCTGGAACTCCCTCCCTGAACCCCCCACATCTGGAACTCCCTCCCTGAACATCTGGTACTCCCTCCCTGAACTTCCACATCTGGAACTCCCTCCCTGAACGTCCACATCTGGAACTCCCTCGCTGAACCTCCACATCTGGAACCCCCTCCCTGAACCTCCACATCTGGAACTACCTCCACATCTGGAACTGCCTCCCTGAACCTCTACATCTGGAACTCCCTCCCTGAACCTCCACATCTGGTACTCCCTCCCTGAACCTCCACATCGAAAACGACGTGGCCTTTATTGACAATTGGGAAACGTTCTGGGGAAAGCCCGGTCTGATTAGAAGAGACGGCATTCATCCCACCCGGGATGGTGCTGCTCTTGTCTCTAGTAATTTGGCCTGTTTCATTAGACCCTCTCCCTGACATCGCAGGGTCCAAGCCAGGATGCAGAGCTGTAGTTTAACACACTTCTCTGCTGCTTCTCGAGGACCAACGCCTGCCAACAAAACTATAAGATTACATGATGTAACTGGTAACTCTAACCAGGTGCCTAGCAAAATAGAAGTAGTTGCAGTTCCCCGCCCTCCACTAGTTCACCAGGTGCGGCGTTATAGAGGCGTTAACCAAAATAATCTTGTAAAAATTAAAACCAATGCACATTTGGTACCAATAAGAGACCGAAAAATTAGATGCGGACTACTAAATATACGATCGTTAAGCTCCAAGTCTCTGTTAGTAAACGATATAATTACAGAGAGCAGGAGTGATGTTTTCTGCTTAACAGAAACATGGTTACAGGATGAAGAGTATGTTAGTTTGAATGAATCAACTCCGCCCGGCTACTTTAATCATCACATTCCTAGAAACACGGGCCGGGGCGGAGGAGTCGCAGCAATTTATAACTCCAGTCTCCAAACAAAAATTGAACCTAAGTGCAATCATAATACGTTTGAAAGCCTCACGCTTAGTCTGAAATTTCCGAGCTGGAAATCAGAGAAGCCAGTTGTGTTAGTGGTAGTGTATCGGCCCGCTGCTGGTGCTTATCTAGAGTTTTTGTCTGAATTTTCAGATTTCCTTTCTGGATTATTGATCAGTACAGATAAATTCATCATAGTGGGTGATTTTAATATTCATATGGATGTTGAAAGCGATAATCTTAAATTAGCTTTCAATTCTCTTCTAGAATCAATGGGTATCTCACAAAAAGTGGACGGGCCGACGCATTGTTTTGGTCATACTCTCGATCTCGTTCTCACCTACGGTGTTGAAACTGATGGTCTGTTGGTGTCACCTGTTAACTCCTTTTTATCCGACCATTATTTAATAACGTTGGAATTGAATGTTGTTGATGTTGAAGTGCAGGGCAGGAGGTATTATTTTAGCAGATGTTTGTCTGATGAAGCTATTGCTAAATTTAAGGAGACCATTGCTCGTCTTGCGACAGTGGAAAATAGTGAAGCCTCTACTGAAGCAATAGAGGCCAGTGACCTGTTCTACCTCTGATGTTGGTGTTGATTTTCTTGTTAGTAACACTGCTGATCTGTTGCACTCAGCTTTAGATGAAGTTGCTCCTTTGAAAAGGAGGGTTTCTAGCCACAGGAGCTTAACTCCCTGGTACAATTCAGATATTCGCATGTTGAAACAAAGCGTGCGTAAAATAGAAAGGAAGTGGCACTCTTGTAAGTCTGTAGACTCTTATCGTGAATGGAAAGATATTCTAATAGTATATAAAAAAGCCATTCGCAAAGCAAGAACAGCTTATTATTCAACGTTGATAGAGGATAACAAAAGTAACCCACGTTTTCTGTTCAGCACTGTAGCCAGGCTGACAAAGAGTCACAGCTCTGTGGAGCCGTGTATTCCTGCAGCTCTCAGTAGTGAGGACTTTATGAGCTTCTTTAACAGTAAAATCACGAGAATTAGAGAAGAAATCAACCAGCCGGTTGTAGGTGTTTCTTCAGCTTTAGCGACTTCCCTAGGCTCTGACTTGCCTCTAGACTGTTTTGATCCTATAGACCTCCCTGAGCTGACCTCACTCGTCAATAGAGCTAAATCAACCACATGTATGTTAGACCCCATCCCGACTCGACTATTCAAACATATTTTTTCTCTTATTGGTACGACAATACTGGACCAAATTAACCTATCCCTAAGTTTAGGATATGTACCACAGGTTTTCAAAGTCGCAGTAATTAAACCTTTACTTAAAAAACCTTCCCTTGACCCAGACACCTTAGCTAATTATAGGCCAATTTCTAACCTTCCATTTGTATCTAAAATTCTGGAAAAGGCAGTTTCAAGCCAGTTATGTGACTATTTGTATAGAAATGATCTGTTTGAAGTCTTTCAGTCAGGGTTCAGAATGCATCATAGCACAGAGACAGCACTGGTTCGAGTTACGAATGACCTTCTTATGGCCTCAGATAAGGGATTAGTGTCCATATTGGTTTTACTGGACCTCAGTGCTGCTTTTGACACTGTTGATCATGGCATTTTACTGCACAGGTTAGAGCATGTTGTTGGGATTAAAGGGACAGCTCTACGTTGGTTTAAATCATATCTATCTGACAGGTTCCAGTTTGTTCATGTACATGAGGTTTCTTCAGAACAGTCGAGGGTCTGTTATGGTGTTCCGCAGGGTTCAGTGCTAGGGCCAATCTTGTTTAGTTTATACATGCAGCCCTTGGGAAGTATAATCCAGAATCACGGCATACACTTTCATTGTTATGCTGATGATACGCAGCTCTACTTGTCTATGAAGCCGGATGAAACAGAACCGTTAGTTAAACTTCAGCCATGTCTTAGGGACATCAAGGACTGGATGTCCAGAAATTTTTTGCTTCTAAATTCAGATAAAACAGAGGTTATCATTCTTGGTCCAGAGCATCTTAGGAAGGGATTAGATGGTGTTGCAATGGCTTCCAGTGCAACTGTGAGAAACCTTGGTGTTGTTTTCGATCAGGATTTGTCGTTTAAACCATATGTTAATCAGGTTTGTAAAATAGCGTTTTTCCATCTCCGTAATATTGCAAAAATTAGGAAAATCCTCTCGCAGAGGGATGCAGAAAAACTAGTTCATGCGTTTGTATCTTCTAGACTGGATTACTGTAATGTGTTGTTAGCAGGATGTCCAAGTAATTTGCTGAATAGGCTCCAGCTAATCCAGAATGCAGCAGCACGAGTACTGACAGGAATTAGCAGGAGAGACCACGTCTCTCCAGTGTTAGCGTCGCTCCATTGGCTACCTGTAAAATTCAGAATTCAATTTAAAATTTTATTACTTGCATATAAAGCCCAAAACGGCTTAGCTCCGCAGTATTTACAAGATTTGATAGTGCCTTATGTTCCTGGCCGAGCTCTCCGCTCCCAGGGTGCAGGTTTACTCGTAGTTCCTAGAGTATCTAAATGTAGATTTGGAGGGCGGGCGTTCTGCTATCAGGCACCATTACTTTGGAACCAACTTCCAATCTGGGTTAAGGAGGCTGACACCACCTCCACCTTTAAAACTAAACTTAAAACCTTTCTGTTTAGTAAAGCTTATAGTTAGTGTTTAGTAAACCTCTAGCTGGTGTTGGTAAATCTCTAGGTAGTGTAAACTTTAGTGTGTTAGAGTCAGTAGTCATAGTCGCAGCTATAGAACAAAACTATAATAGTTAGTCTCAAATATAGCTTTGCGGTAGATATGCTGCTATAGGCTTATGCTGCAGGGGGGCACCGACATGATCCGCTGGGCGGTGCCTCTCACCCTTCTTCTCCTCTCCTTTTCCCTGCCTCTCTTCTCCATTACCATTTTTATTTATTATAAATATCTCATAGCTATCATTTTTGTCCATCGTTCCTGTAGTTTCTTGTGCCGGCCCCCCTTTTTTCTCTTTTGTGTATGTTTGCAGGCCGGAGCCTCAGGAGCTGCGTTCTGGCCTGTGTTCCCGGCCCTCCCCCCCCTCTGGTCATCCCATTGCTTCTTCCACCTGCCTACGTGGATGTCTGCTGTTGCTGCTTCCGCCTGCCTGCACCCCCCCCCCCCCCCCCCCTCTGGTCATCCCGCTACTCCTTCCACATGACTGTTGTGTGCTGCTGACGCCCCCCCCCCCCTCTGGTCATCCCGCTGCTGCTTCCACATGACTGTTGTGTGCTGCTGACGCCCCCCCCCCCCACCTCTGGTCATCCCGCTGCTGCTTCCACCTGCCTGTTGTGTGCTGTCGACGTCCCTGACTCCCCCAGTCTGGCCTTCGGCAGGAGGGTCCCCCCTTATGAGCCTGGTCCTGCTCAAGGTTTCTTCCCTCCTAAAGGGGAGTTTTTCCTTGCCACTGTTTGGCTTAAGGCTTTTCTCCCACTAAGGGAGTTTTTACCTGCCATTGTTTATATAATAATTGCTCGGGGGTTTATGTTTATGTTTATGTTCATGTTCTGGATCTCTGGAAAGCGTCTAGAGACAACACCTGTTGTATTAGACGCTATATAAATAAAATTGAATTGAATTGAAAAATTGAATCTGGAACTCCCTCGCTGAACCTCCACATCTGGAACTCCCTCCCTGAACCTCCACATCTGGAACTACCTCCACATCTGGAACTGCCTCCCTGAACCTCCACATCTGGAACTCCCTCCCTGAACATCTGGTACTCCCTCCCTGAACCTCCACATCTGGAACTCTCTCGCTTAACCTCCACATCTGGAACTCCCTCCCTGAACCTCCACATCTGGAACTACCTCCACATCTGGAACTGCCTCCCTGAACCTCCACATCTGGAACTCCCTCCCTGAACCTCCACATCTGGAACTCCCTCCCTGAACCTCCACATCTGGAATCTCGCCCTGAACCTCCACATCTGGAACTGCCTCCCTGAACCTCCACATCTGGAACTCCCTCCCTGAACCCTCCACATCTGGAACTACCTCCACATCTGGAACTCCCTCCCTGAACCTCCACATCTGGAACTCCCTCCCTGAACCTCCACATCTGGAACTCCCTCCCTGAACCTCCACATCTGGAACTCCCTCCCTGAACCTCCACATCTGGAACTCCCTCCCTGAACCTCCACATCTGGAACTCTCTCCCTGAACCTCCACATCTGGAACTCCCTCCCTGAACCTCCACATCTTGAACTCCCTCCCTGAACATCTGGAACTCTCTCCCTGAACCTCCACATCTAAGAACTCCCTCCCTGAACCCCCACATCTGGAACTCCCTCCCTGAACCGCCACATCTGGAACTCCCTCCCTGAACATCTGGTACTCCCTCCCTGAACCTCCACATCTGGAACTCCCTCGCTGAACCTCCACATCTGGAACTCCCTCCCTGAACCTCCACATCTGGAACTACCTCCACATCTGGAACTCCCTCGCTGAACCTCCACATCTGGAACTCCCTCCCTGAACCTCCACATCTGGAACTACCTCCCTGAACCCCCACATCTGGAACTCCCTCCCTGAACATCTGGAACTCCCTCCCTGAACCTCCACATCTGGAACTCCCTCCATATCTGGAACTCCCTCCCTGAACAACTGGAACTCCCTCCCTAAACCTCCACATCTGGAACTCCCTCCCTGAACATCTGGAACTCCCTCCCTGAACCCCCGCATCTGGAATTCCCTTCCTGAACATCTGGAACTCCCTCCCTGAACCTCCCACATCTGGAACTCCCTCCCTGAACCCTCCACATCTGGAACTACCTCCACATCTGGAACTCCCTCCCTAAACCTCCACATCTGGAACTCCCTCCCTGAACCCCCGCATCTGGAATTCCCTCCCTGAACCCTCCACATCTGGAACTCCCTCCCTGAACCCTCCACATCTGGAACTACCTCCACATCTGGAACTCCCTCCCTGAACCTCCCACATCTGGAACTCCCTCCCTGAACCCTCCACATCTGGAACTACCTCCACATCTGGAACTCCCTCCCTAAACCTCCACATCTGGAACTCCCTCCCTGAACCCCCGCATCTGGAATTCCCTCCCTGAACCCTCCACATCTGGAACTCCCTCCCTGAACCTCCACATCTGGAACTAGCTCCACATCTGGAACTCTCTCCCTGAACCTCCACATCTGGAACTACCTCCCTGAACCTCCACATCTGGAACTCCCTCCCTGAACCTCCACATCTGGAACTCCCTCCCTGAACTTCCACATCTGGAACTCCCTCCCTGAACCTCCACATCTGGAACTACCTCCCTGAACCCCCACATCTGGAACTCCCTCCCTGAACATCTGGAACTCCCTCCCTGAACCTCCACATCTGGAACTCCCTCCATATCTGGAACTCCCTCCCTGAACATCTGGAACTCCCTCCCTGAACCTCCACATCTGGAACTCCCTCCATATCTGGAACTCCCTCCCTGAACCTCCACATCTGGAACTCCCTCCCTAAACCTCCACATCTGGAACTCCCTCCCTGAACCCCCCACATCTGGAACTCCCTCCCTGAACCTCCACATCTGGAACTCCCTCCCTGAACCTCCACATCTGGAACTCCCTCCCTGAACTTCCACATCTGGAACTCCCTCCCTGAACCTCCACATCTGGAACTACCTCCCTGAACCCCCACATCTGGAACTACCTCCCTGAACCCCCACATCTGGAACTCCCTCCCTGAACATCTGGAACTACCTCCCTGAACCCCCACATCTGGAACTCCCTCCCTGAACATCTGGAACTCCCTCCCTGAACCTCCACATCTGGAACTCCCTCCATATCTGGAACTCCCTCCCTGAACCTCCACATCTGGAACTCCCTCCCTAAACCTTCACATCTGGAACTCCCTCCCTGAACATCTGGAACTCCCTCCCTGAACCCTCCACATCTGGAACTCCCTCCCTGAACCTCCACATCTGGAATTCCCTCCCTGAACATCTGGAACTCCCTCCCTGAACCCTCCACATCTGGAACTCCCTCCCTGAACCTCCACATCTGGAACTAGCTCCACATCTGGAACTCTCTCCCTGAACCTCCACATCTGGAACTACCTCCCTGAACCTCCACATCTGGAACTCCCTCCCTGAACATCTGGAACTCCCTCCCTGAACCCTCCACATCTGGAACTCCCTGCCTGAACCTCCACATCTGGAACTAGCTCCACATCTGGAACTCCCTCCCTGAACCTCCACATCTGGAACTCCCTCCCTGAACCTCCTCATCTGGAACTCCCTCCCTGAATCTCCACATCTCGAACTACCTCCACATCTGGAACTCCCTCCCTGAACCTCCACATCTGGAACTCCCTCCCTGAACCTCCACATCTGGAACTCCCTCCCTGAACATCTGGAACTCCCTCCCTGAACCTCCACATCTGGAACTCCCTCCATATCTGGAACTCCCTCCCTGAACCTCCACATCTGGAACTCCCTCCCTAAACCTTCACATCTGGAACTCCCTCCCTGAACATCTGGAACTCCCTCCCTGAACCCTCCACATCTGGAACTCCCTCCCTGAACCTCCACATCTGGAATTCCCTCCCTGAACATCTGGAACTCCCTCCCTGAACCCTCCACATCTGGAACTCCCTCCCTGAACCTCCACATCTGGAACTAGCTCCACATCTGGAACTCTCTCCCTGAACCTCCACATCTGGAACTACCTCCCTGAACCTCCACATCTGGAACTCCCTCCCTGAACATCTGGAACTCCCTCCCTGAACCCTCCACATCTGGAACTCCCTGCCTGAACCTCCACATCTGGAACTAGCTCCACATCTGGAACTCCCTCCCTGAACCTCCACATCTGGAACTCCCTCCCTGAACCTCCTCATCTGGAACTCCCTCCCTGAATCTCCACATCTCGAACTACCTCCACATCTGGAACTCCCTCCCTGAACCTCCACATCTGGAACTCCCTCCCTGAACCTCCACATCTGGAACTCCCTCCCTGAACCTCCACATCTGGAACTCCCTCCCTGAACCTCCACATCTGGAACTCCCTCCCTGAACCTCCACATCCGGAACTCCCTCCCTGAACCTCCACATCTGGAACTACCTCCACATCTGGAACTCCCTCGCTGAACCTCCACATCTGGAACTCCCTCCCTGAACCTCCACATCCAGAACTCCCTCCCTGAACCCCCCAACATCTGGAACTCCCTCCCTGAACCCCCCACATCTGGAACTCCCTCCCTGAACATCTGGTACTCCCTCCCTGAACTTCCACATCTGGAACTCCCTCCCTGAACGTCCACATCTGGAACTCCCTCGCTGAACCTCCACATCTGGAACCCCCTCCCTGAACCTCCACATCTGGAACTACCTCCACATCTGGAACTGCCTCCCTGAACCTCTACATCTGGAACTCCCTCCCTGAACCTCCACATCTGGTACTCCCTCCCTGAACCTCCACATCGAAAACGACGTGGCCTTTATTGACAATTGGGAAACGTTCTGGGGAAAGCCCGGTCTGATTAGAAGAGACGGCATTCATCCCACCCGGGATGGTGCTGCTCTTGTCTCTAGTAATTTGGCCTGTTTCATTAGACCCTCTCCCTGACATCGCAGGGTCCAAGCCAGGATGCAGAGCTGTAGTTTAACACACTTCTCTGCTGCTTCTCGAGGACCAACGCCTGCCAACAAAACTATAAGATTACATGATGTAACTGGTAACTCTAACCAGGTGCCTAGCAAAATAGAAGTAGTTGCAGTTCCCCGCCCTCCACTAGTTCACCAGGTGCGGCGTTATAGAGGCGTTAACCAAAATAATCTTGTAAAAATTAAAACCAATGCACATTTGGTACCAATAAGAGACCGAAAAATTAGATGCGGACTACTAAATATACGATCGTTAAGCTCCAAGTCTCTGTTAGTAAACGATATAATTACAGAGAGCAGGAGTGATGTTTTCTGCTTAACAGAAACATGGTTACAGGATGAAGAGTATGTTAGTTTGAATGAATCAACTCCGCCCGGCTACTTTAATCATCACATTCCTAGAAACACGGGCCGGGGCGGAGGAGTCGCAGCAATTTATAACTCCAGTCTCCAAACAAAAATTGAACCTAAGTGCAATCATAATACGTTTGAAAGCCTCACGCTTAGTCTGAAATTTCCGAGCTGGAAATCAGAGAAGCCAGTTGTGTTAGTGGTAGTGTATCGGCCCGCTGCTGGTGCTTATCTAGAGTTTTTGTCTGAATTTTCAGATTTCCTTTCTGGATTATTGATCAGTACAGATAAATTCATCATAGTGGGTGATTTTAATATTCATATGGATGTTGAAAGCGATAATCTTAAATTAGCTTTCAATTCTCTTCTAGAATCAATGGGTATCTCACAAAAAGTGGACGGGCCGACGCATTGTTTTGGTCATACTCTCGATCTCGTTCTCACCTACGGTGTTGAAACTGATGGTCTGTTGGTGTCACCTGTTAACTCCTTTTTATCCGACCATTATTTAATAACGTTGGAATTGAATGTTGTTGATGTTGAAGTGCAGGGCAGGAGGTATTATTTTAGCAGATGTTTGTCTGATGAAGCTATTGCTAAATTTAAGGAGACCATTGCTCGTCTTGCGACAGTGGAAAATAGTGA
The DNA here is from genome assembly GCF_033807715.1 of Cololabis saira. Lineage (NCBI taxonomy): Eukaryota > Metazoa > Chordata > Actinopteri > Beloniformes > Belonidae > Cololabis > Cololabis saira. The sequence goes on along the minus strand of NC_084593.1, from coordinate 49,254,028 downwards.
AGCCTCTACTGAAGCAATAGAGGCCAGTGACCTGTTCTACCTCTGATGTTGGTGTTGATTTTCTTGTTAGTAACACTGCTGATCTGTTGCACTCAGCTTTAGATGAAGTTGCTCCTTTGAAAAGGAGGGTTTCTAGCCACAGGAGCTTAACTCCCTGGTACAATTCAGATATTCGCATGTTGAAACAAAGCGTGCGTAAAATAGAAAGGAAGTGGCACTCTTGTAAGTCTGTAGACTCTTATCGTGAATGGAAAGATATTCTAATAGTATATAAAAAAGCCATTCGCAAAGCAAGAACAGCTTATTATTCAACGTTGATAGAGGATAACAAAAGTAACCCACGTTTTCTGTTCAGCACTGTAGCCAGGATGACAAAGAGTCACAGCTCTGTGGAGCCGTGTATTCCTGCAGCTCTCAGTAGTGAGGACTTTATGAGCTTCTTTAACAGTAAAATCACGAGAATTAGAGAAGAAATCAACCAGCCGGTTGTAGGTGTTTCTTCAGCTTTAGCGACTTCCCTAGGCTCTGACTTGCCTCTAGACTGTTTTGATCCTATAGACCTCCCTGAGCTGACCTCACTCGTCAATAGAGCTAAATCAACCACATGTATGTTAGACCCCATCCCGACTCGACTATTCAAACATATTTTTTCTCTTATTGGTACGACAATACTGGACCAAATTAACCTATCCCTAAGTTTAGGATATGTACCACAGGTTTTCAAAGTCGCAGTAATTAAACCTTTACTTAAAAAACCTTCCCTTGACCCAGACACCTTAGCTAATTATAGGCCAATTTCTAACCTTCCATTTGTATCTAAAATTCTGGAAAAGGCAGTTTCAAGCCAGTTATGTGACTATTTGTATAGAAATGATCTGTTTGAAGTCTTTCAGTCAGGGTTCAGAATGCATCATAGCACAGAGACAGCACTGGTTCGAGTTACGAATGACCTTCTTATGGCCTCAGATAAGGGATTAGTGTCCATATTGGTTTTACTGGACCTCAGTGCTGCTTTTGACACTGTTGATCATGGCATTTTACTGCACAGGTTAGAGCATGTTGTTGGGATTAAAGGGACAGCTCTACGTTGGTTTAAATCATATCTATCTGACAGGTTCCAGTTTGTTCATGTACATGAGGTTTCTTCAGAACAGTCGAGGGTCTGTTATGGTGTTCCGCAGGGTTCAGTGCTAGGGCCAATCTTGTTTAGTTTATACATGCAGCCCTTGGGAAGTATAATCCAGAATCACGGCATACACTTTCATTGTTATGCTGATGATACGCAGCTCTACTTGTCTATGAAGCCGGATGAAACAGAACCGTTAGTTAAACTTCAGCCATGTCTTAGGGACATCAAGGACTGGATGTCCAGAAATTTTTTGCTTCTAAATTCAGATAAAACAGAGGTTATCATTCTTGGTCCAGAGCATCTTAGGAAGGGATTAGATGGTGTTGCAATGGCTTCCAGTGCAACTGTGAGAAACCTTGGTGTTGTTTTCGATCAGGATTTGTCGTTTAAACCATATGTTAATCAGGTTTGTAAAATAGCGTTTTTCCATCTCCGTAATATTGCAAAAATTAGGAAAATCCTCTCGCAGAGGGATGCAGAAAAACTAGTTCATGCGTTTGTATCTTCTAGACTGGATTACTGTAATGTGTTGTTAGCAGGATGTCCAAGTAATTTGCTGAATAGGCTCCAGCTAATCCAGAATGCAGCAGCACGAGTACTGACAGGAATTAGCAGGAGAGACCACGTCTCTCCAGTGTTAGCGTCGCTCCATTGGCTACCTGTAAAATTCAGAATTCAATTTAAAATTTTATTACTTGCATATAAAGCCCAAAACGGCTTAGCTCCGCAGTATTTACAAGATTTGATAGTGCCTTATGTTCCTGGCCGAGCTCTCCGCTCCCAGGGTGCAGGTTTACTCGTAGTTCCTAGAGTATCTAAATGTAGATTTGGAGGGCGGGCGTTCTGCTATCAGGCACCATTACTTTGGAACCAACTTCCAATCTGGGTTAAGGAGGCTGACACCACCTCCACCTTTAAAACTAAACTTAAAACCTTTCTGTTTAGTAAAGCTTATAGTTAGTGTTTAGTAAACCTCTAGCTGGTGTTGGTAAATCTCTAGGTAGTGTAAACTTTAGTGTGTTAGAGTCAGTAGTCATAGTCGCAGCTATAGAACAAAACTATAATAGTTAGTCTCAAATATAGCTTCGCGGTAGATATGCTGCTATAGGCTTATGCTGCAGGGGGGCACCGACATGATCCGCTGGGCGGTGCCTCTCACCCTTCTTCTCCTCTCCTTTTCCCTGCCTCTCTTCTCCATTACCATTTTTATTTATTATAAATATCTCATAGCTATCATTTTTGTCCATCGTTCCTGTAGTTTCTTGTGCCGGCCCCCCTTTTTTCTCTTTTGTGTATGTTTGCAGGCCGGAGCCTCAGGAGCTGCGTTCTGGCCTGTGTTCCCGGCCCTCCCCCCCCTCTGGTCATCCCATTGCTTCTTCCACCTGCCTACGTGGATGTCTGCTGTTGCTGCTTCCGCCTGCCTGCACCCCCCCCCCCCCCCCCCTCTGGTCATCCCGCTACTCCTTCCACATGACTGTTGTGTGCTGCTGACGCCCCCCCCCCCCTCTGGTCATCCCGCTGCTGCTTCCACATGACTGTTGTGTGCTGCTGACGCCCCCCCCCCCACCTCTGGTCATCCCGCTGCTGCTTCCACCTGCCTGTTGTGTGCTGTCGACGTCCCTGACTCCCCCAGTCTGGCCTTCGGCAGGAGGGTCCCCCCTTATGAGCCTGGTCCTGCTCAAGGTTTCTTCCCTCCTAAAGGGGAGTTTTTCCTTGCCACTGTTTGGCTTAAGGCTTTTCTCCCACTAAGGGAGTTTTTACCTGCCATTGTTTATATAATAATTGCTCGGGGGTTTATGTTTATGTTTATGTTCATGTTCTGGATCTCTGGAAAGCGTCTAGAGACAACACCTGTTGTATTAGACGCTATATAAATAAAATTGAATTGAATTGAAAAATTGAATCTGGAACTCCCTCGCTGAACCTCCACATCTGGAACTCCCTCCCTGAACCTCCACATCTGGAACTACCTCCACATCTGGAACTGCCTCCCTGAACCTCCACATCTGGAACTCCCTCCCTGAACATCTGGTACTCCCTCCCTGAACCTCCACATCTGGAACTCTCTCGCTTAACCTCCACATCTGGAACTCCCTCCCTGAACCTCCACATCTGGAACTACCTCCACATCTGGAACTGCCTCCCTGAACCTCCACATCTGGAACTCCCTCCCTGAACCTCCACATCTGGAACTCCCTCCCTGAACCTCCACATCTGGAATCTCGCCCTGAACCTCCACATCTGGAACTGCCTCCCTGAACCTCCACATCTGGAACTCCCTCCCTGAACCCTCCACATCTGGAACTACCTCCACATCTGGAACTCCCTCCCTGAACCTCCACATCTGGAACTCCCTCCCTGAACCTCCACATCTGGAACTCCCTCCCTGAACCTCCACATCTGGAACTCCCTCCCTGAACCTCCACATCTGGAACTCCCTCCCTGAACCTCCACATCTGGAACTCTCTCCCTGAACCTCCACATCTGGAACTCCCTCCCTGAACCTCCACATCTTGAACTCCCTCCCTGAACATCTGGAACTCTCTCCCTGAACCTCCACATCTAAGAACTCCCTCCCTGAACCCCCACATCTGGAACTCCCTCCCTGAACCGCCACATCTGGAACTCCCTCCCTGAACATCTGGTACTCCCTCCCTGAACCTCCACATCTGGAACTCCCTCGCTGAACCTCCACATCTGGAACTCCCTCCCTGAACCTCCACATCTGGAACTACCTCCACATCTGGAACTCCCTCGCTGAACCTCCACATCTGGAACTCCCTCCCTGAACCTCCACATCTGGAACTACCTCCCTGAACCCCCACATCTGGAACTCCCTCCCTGAACATCTGGAACTCCCTCCCTGAACCTCCACATCTGGAACTCCCTCCATATCTGGAACTCCCTCCCTGAACATCTGGAACTCCCTCCCTGAACCTCCACATCTGGAACTCCCTCCATATCTGGAACTCCCTCCCTGAACATCTGGAACTCCCTCCCTAAACCTCCACATCTGGAACTCCCTCCCTGAACATCTGGAACTCCCTCCCTGAACCCCCGCATCTGGAATTCCCTTCCTGAACATCTGGAACTCCCTCCCTGAACCTCCCACATCTGGAACTCCCTCCCTGAACCTCCACATCTGGAACTCCCTCCCTGAACCCTCCACATCTGGAACTACCTCCACATCTGGAACTCCCTCCCTAAACCTCCACATCTGGAACTCCCTCCCTGAACCCCCGCATCTGGAATTCCCTCCCTGAACCCTCCACATCTGGAACTCCCTCCCTGAACCCTCCACATCTTGAACTCCCTCCCTGAACCTCCACATCTGGAACTAGCTCCACATCTGGAACTCTCTCCCTGAACCTCCACATCTGGAACTACCTCCCTGAACCTCCACATCTGGAACTCCCTCCCTGAACCTCCACATCTGGAACTCCCTCCCTGAACTTCCACATCTGGAACTCCCTCCCTGAACCTCCACATCTGGAACTACCTCCCTGAACCCCCACATCTGGAACTCCCTCCCTGAACATCTGGAACTCCCTCCCTGAACCTCCACATCTGGAACTCCCTCCATATCTGGAACTCCCTCCCTGAACATCTGGAACTCCCTCCCTGAACCTCCACATCTGGAACTCCCTCCATATCTGGAACTCCCTCCCTGAACCTCCACATCTGGAACTCCCTCCCTAAACCTCCACATCTGGAACTCCCTCCCTGAACCCCCCACATCTGGAACTCCCTCCCTGAACCTCCACATCTGGAACTCCCTCCCTGAACCTCCACATCTGGAACTCCCTCCCTGAACTTCCACATCTGGAACTCCCTCCCTGAACCTCCACATCTGGAACTACCTCCCTGAACCCCCACATCTGGAACTACCTCCCTGAACCCCCACATCTGGAACTCCCTCCCTGAACATCTGGAACTACCTCCCTGAACCCCCACATCTGGAACTCCCTCCCTGAACATCTGGAACTCCCTCCCTGAACCTCCACATCTGGAACTCCCTCCATATCTGGAACTCCCTCCCTGAACCTCCACATCTGGAACTCCCTCCCTAAACCTTCACATCTGGAACTCCCTCCCTGAACATTTGGAACTCCCTCCCTGAACCCTCCACATCTGGAACTCCCTCCCTGAACCTCCACATCTGGAATTCCCTCCCTGAACATCTGGAACTCCCTCCCTGAACCCTCCACATCTGGAACTCCCTCCCTGAACCTCCACATCTGGAACTAGCTCCACATCTGGAACTCTCTCCCTGAACCTCCACATCTGGAACTACCTCCCTGAACCTCCACATCTGGAACTCCCTCCCTGAACATCTGGAACTCCCTCCCTGAACCCTCCACATCTGGAACTCCCTGCCTGAACCTCCACATCTGGAACTAGCTCCACATCTGGAACTCCCTCCCTGAACCTCCACATCTGGAACTCCCTCCCTGAACCTCCTCATCTGGAACTCCCTCCCTGAACCTCCACATCTGGAACTCCCTCCCTGAACCTCCACATCTGGAACTCCCTCCCTGAACCTCCACATCTGGAACTCCCTCCCTGAACCCCCACATCTGGAACTCCCTCCCTGAACCCCCGCATCTGGAATTCCCTCCCTGAACATCTGGAACTCCCTCCCTGAACCTCCACATCTGGAACTCCCTCCCTGAGCCTCCACATCTGGAACTACCTCCACATCTGGAACTCCCTCCCTAAACCTCCACATCTGGAACTCCCTCCCTGAACCTCCACATCTGGAACTCCCTCCCTGAACATCTGGAACTCCCTCCCTGAACCTCCACACCTGGAACTCCCTCCCTGAACATCTGGAACTCCCTCCCTGAACCTCCACATCTGGAACTCCCTCCCTGAACATCTGGAACTCCCTCCCTGAACCTCCACACCTGGAACTCCCTCCCTGAACATCTGGAACTCCCTCCCTGAACCTCCACACCTGGAACTCCCTCCCTGAACATCTGGAACTCCCTCCCTGAACCTCCACACCTGGAACTCCCTCCCTGAACATCTGGAACTCCCTCCCTGAACCTCCACACCTGGAACTCCCTCCCTGAACATCTGGAACTCCCTCCCTGAACATCTGGAACTCCCTCCCTGAACCTCCACACCTGGAACTCCCTCCCTGAACATCTGGAACTCCCCAGTCTGTGGACACTTTTAAAAAGGGGCTGAAGACTTTTCTGTTCAGCAAGTCTTTCCCTGGTCTTTCATAGATGTTTTTATCGTCTCTGTGCTTTTATGCTTTTACTCCTGATTTCTTCTGTGTCTTGATTTTATTCCTTTTTTATTTATTTTGTTTGTTGGTTTCTGTAGCACTTTGAGATTATTTGATGAAAAGTGCTTTACAAATAAAATGTTTTTTTTTATTATTATTATTTATTATTATTATAATTAGTAGTAATAGTAGTGCACTTTTGTCCACACGGGTGTCACGAGGGTGACGTCATCGGGAGTGGGCAGAGTCATTTTTACGCCACCTGAGTTGGGAGGCGAACTTTTGTAGATCACTGCCTGTTCTTAACGACCTGCTTTTTTAAACTTTAAAGGCTTGTTCTGTTTTACATATGATATGGGTGTTTTTACACATACTAGATGAAAATGACATACCTCACTCTGGTGAAGAGCGCACCTTTCTGATTGAGATGGCCCTATATGGTCTAAATTGATTAATATGAGGTAATATAAACATAAAAAAAAAAATGTAATACGCTGTATATTTCTAAAACTTACCGTGAGAGAGAGAAATGGTAAGTGTAGCTTCAGCAAATAGATTTTTCGAGTGACTGTTTTCCAAAGAGCCACGTAGCTGCGATTTTAAAACAGGACCATGTCTACTGATTTCCCCAGTGTTGTGCAAGTTCATACTTCTCATGAACTAGTTCAAAGTTCAGTTCACATAGTTTAAAAATGAACAGTTCACGTTCATAGTTCACCATTTTCATTTTGAACTAGTTCAAATTCAGTTCATTTCAATATTTTTAGGTGAGAAGTACGAATGAAACGCCCCCCCCCATCCTAAAAGTGTTCACCCTTATACCAGTGGTCTTCAGCCCTGGTCCTCAGGACCCTGTCCTGCATGTTTTAGATGTTTCCCCTCAGAACCCTGATATAAATGACTGTCATTAACAGACTTGTGCAGACCTGGATGACAAGCTGATGACAGCCATTAATTAGAATCACGTGTGATGATGCAGGAAACATGTAAAACATGCAGGACAGGGTTGGAGACCCCTGCTGAATACAATCATGTATTGTCCTAGTGGCGTTTCAACTTTATTCAGAGGCTGTAAATCTCCAACATTGTAATGCATTATCAATTTGTCTACCTGTTACTGGGAAATCAGACCTCTTGGTCTTTCTGGGAACTTTTTGGATTAGGACTCGCAGATATTTTCTCCCACTGGGCGGATGCTTTAACTCCACATGACGTTTCAAATGTGAAGTTGACGAGGCAGACGCTCAGACTTGTTTTCTCAGCGCAGGTGGACATAATTTGCACAGAAAGGTTAGTTTCCTACCGTCAGACTCTTTGGGAGACGATGTGTAAAATTCCCGCAGATAATGATAAGGATCATCATCTGACGGCTCGCTGACGCTGCGAATGCAACGTCTCTCTTCACCCGTCAAGGCTGATTTATGGTTCTGCGTTAAATCGGCGGCGAAGACTATGGCGTAAGGTACGCGGCGCCGCGAACCATACGGTCCGCACGCCGCGTACCCTACGCCGTAGGTTCCGCGTTGGTGTAACGCGGAACCATAAATCAGCCTACATTCGTAAAGATGGCACCGGGCTCGTCGAGCATTTTAAATGTGTGCGCCGCCTGCTGGTGAAATAAGAAGGATTATTCCGTAATAATTGGACCTAAACAGTGAAGCTGCAACTCACATAATATGAACAGTTCAAATTCCAGTTCATGATCTGCAGAAAGTTCACGTTCAAGTTCTTTATGTGTAAATATGTTGCGTTCAGTTCAACGTTCTCACAGAAATGAACGTGTTCAATGAACGCGTTCATGCACAACACTGGATTTCCCACTCTTGCCTTCCTGAATACAAAAAAGGTTTGTAGTTATAACACAGACCAGGGGCCTCATCTATAAAGCTTGCTTGCGCAGAAAAAGCGCCTGAAAGTTGCGGAAGCCGCCATTTACGCAAAGCCTTCGATCTAAAAAGAAAAAACTAACCGAAAAATCTGCGGATCCCTACGGCAACCCTCACCCTCCCGTAAGAATCTACTTAAGACATGGGGAACTGGCGACGCATGCGGTGAGGTGGTGAAATGCAGCCAGATACATGTCATACTCCCAGTGACTGCGTCCACATGCACTCAACAACCACTTTAAAACACGAAGATTGGCAATAACACGAATGTGGACTGCATGTAAACATAGTCAATGTCATCACATATCAGACTTACAGATCCATTTACACGCAAGCCGGCACCATCATAGATCCATGTGTTCCACGAGTAAGCGATTATGCAGGCGGGGGGGGGGGGGGAGAGGAAAAAAGAAAGTGCTCTGATTAAAATAAGGTTGGACTATATAACAATTGCGTTCATAAGGATAAAGTTTTAAACAAGCAGCGATGAACGGGCCCTCGCACTCATGGCCCCCGCCCCCCATAAGCATATCAGAAATGACACCACCCACGACTTCCTATGTCAAACCATTCAAAAGTTATGCCAGAAAATAGGAACTATCAAATATCGACCAATCAGAAGAAGGGAGGGTGCGCTTTTTGGCGTCTATCGTCGCCACGGTAACGCTTTTGATTGAGAAAAGTAATGCCCATCGTCGCAGGATGGAGACGCACATTTTGATGTATAATTTTAATTTAATTTAATTTATTTTATTTAATAGGGACAATGCAGGTTTACATGTGATCACATTCACTCATTACAAACAAGCCAATGTGACTGATGTTCTGCATACAGAGATTATAGCTATTGCTAGTTTCCATCTCCTGTCCCTAGTTAGGCTTTTAGTAAAAGAAAACGAAAGAAAGGAGAAAAAGAATACAAAAATAAATTCAATTTTCAACATGCAAAGCTATATCCTATTTACAATTCTCAGCTTGCAAGAGAGCACCCGGTTACAGGTGATTAAAAATGCGTACATTTCTGATTTTGCTTCAACCAGTCTTTGACATTTTTAGTAAAAACCTTAAAATCTTGAGTTGTTTTTATCTCAGTTGGCAGTGTGTTCCACATTTGAGAACCCTTTATAGAGAACGCTGACTGCCCAAAGGAGGTCTTACGGCGTTCAACCTTACAGTTACCACTTGTTGTTCCCCTGGTGATCCTACCACTATTCTGCCTGCTAACTAACTTACATAAAACATCTGGTGCTAGGTTCTGTAGACACTTAAAAACCAGTTTGAGTGTAGAAAACTTTAAGAAATTATCAAAACTAAGCATGTTGTACTGTTTCAATATGTGACAGTGATGCCATCTCATCGGTTTTTTATCCATTATTTTTAAGGCTTGATTATATAGAGATGAGATAGGCTTAATCACAGTTACACAAGTTTGGCTCCACACTGTAACACAATATGACATATGGGAGAAAATCATTCCATGCATATAAAGCTGTGCTGCTTTATATGAGATCTGATGTCTGATCAATTTAAAACAGTTTAGATTACTTTTTATTGTTTTTGATATTTTTTTTACATGTTTACTAAATGTAAGTTTTGAATCCAGTACCACACCCAAGAATTTAAATTCATTTACCTTCTCAATTTCTTCTCCCTGCATTGTCACTCTGAGATAACACACCTGGGTACACGTTACGGTTAAATTACATAAATGGCATAAATTACGCCAAAATTACACGATTAATTCAAAATGGCCGACTTCCTGTTCGGTTTCGGCCATGGCACCAAGAGACTTTTCTTTAAGTTGCGACATGATACGCGAGTAGCGATTTTTGTGCATGTACGTCAAACCGTATTGTGGGGCTTGAGTCACAAAGTTTTCTAGGGGGCGCTGTTGAGCCATTAGGCCACGCCCATTAATGCAAACCATAAAATATCACATTTATCGCCAGGCCTGGCTTGCGTGCAAAATTTGGTGACTTTTGGGGCACGTTTAAGGGGGCAAAAAGGCCCTCCTTTCTTCGGAAAAAGAAAGAAAGAAAGAAAAAGAAAGGAAAATTCCTACAGATACAATAGGGTCTTCCCACTGTAAGTGCTCATCATCGCCATCATCGCCTGATCCTGCTGGGAAGGGTCCTTCTGACGCTCGCCGGCAGCGGCCGTCATCACCGCCCGATTCTGCTGGGAGGAGTCCTGCTGATGCTCCCCTGCAGTGGCCGTCATCACCGACAGCTTCTGCTAAGCGGGGCCCTGCTGATGTTCGTCAGTGGCGGCCATTGCCATCTGATTGTGCGACACCTGCTGCACCACGGGATGCCAGTGTGACCCCGGAGGAACAGTGCGGTCAGCACTTGCTCCCGCCAGAGGGGGGGGGCTGTTCGCCTGGATGCGCACGGGAGGGACGCCCGGTGCGTGAACGGAAGGCACCTGGGTGGTTAAAAGACTACGATGTGGCGTGTTAACTCGAGGGCGAGTTCTCTCCATTAGGGGAGGGAGGAGTGTAATGAAATGTCAGGAGGGTCTCTGTGCCTGCCGGTGTGGATGCTGCAGGGAGGAGTTCCATTACCTGATTGTGAATCACTTGCACCTGTGTCAGCTAGGAGAGGAATAAAAGAGGTCTGTGAATGGCTGGACGGAGAGTGGGGAATACTTCAGTTTCTGTTCGAAGCTGCGGCACCAGGCTGGGAGGGTGCGGATCGCAGCTTTTATTGTTGCCGCCCGCGAAGACAGCTAAATAGGGGAGAGAGCCTTTTCTGAGTGAGGAGGGGAGGCTGGACGCCTCCTTTAGATAGCGAGGGACCGGGGTGTAGTAGGTGCCCATGCCTTCTCCTTACTGAGGCTTCCCTGCCACAAACTGCTGCCGGTTGTCACTAACCCGGCCGCAGTGAGTTTGGTCTGTGACGCTTCACGGGCAACTCCATGCTGACACCCCGTGGGGGGGTGTCGTCGCCAGACCGGGCGAGATAAGTTGAACTCAAATACTGTATACATTGTCCGTTATTTGTTGTGTCGTTCATATTTTGGTGTAGGAAATGTACAACCAATAGAAAGATACTTGGTCTGGTTAATAGCTGGTAAAAAAGCAAAAAAATTGGTTAAAAATGTCTTTCCTGCTCAAAATCAATGGTTACAGTTTGTAGAATGTAGATATGTTGACATACAGAATAAACCTACAAGAAACCCAACTAGAAGAGAAATGGGAAAAATGCACTGTATCTAAAGGATTAGACAACAAAGACTTGAAAAAAGATTTTAACTGTCTAAGTAGACTATAGAAAGGCACCCCCGCACTGTAAGTGCCTTTGCAAAATATTCTATTTTCATGGTTCATAATTAGGGCCCGAGCACTGACAGTGCGAAGGCCCTGTTGTATCTGTAGGAATTTTTATTTTCTCATTTTTATTTTTCTGCCTTTTTGCCTCCCTAAACGTGCCCCAAAAGTCACCAAATTTTGCACGCAAGCCAGGCCTGGCGAAAAATGTTATATTTAATGGTTTGCACGGTGGCTTAGTGGTTAGCACTGTTGTCCCGGTTCGACTCCCAGGCCCGGCAGGATCTTTCTGTGTGGAGATTGCATGTTCTCCCCGTGCTTGCGTGGGTTCTCTCCGGGTACTCCGGTTTCCTCCCACAGTCCAAAAACATGCTAGTAGGTTAATTGGTGATTCTAAATTGCCCGTAGGTGTGAGTGTGCATGGTTGTGTGTTTATATGTGGCCCTGAGATGGACTGGTGACCTGTCCAGAGTGTAACCGCTGCCTCTCACCTGAAATGAGCTGGGATAGGCTCCAGCCAGCCTCCCCGTGACCCTGGAAAGGATAAAGCGGGTATAGATAATGGATGGATGGATGGATGGTTTGCATTAATGGCCATGGCCTAATGGAAACTTGTGAAGAAAACTTTGTGTCTCAAGCCCTACAATACGGTTTGACGTACATGCACGAAAATCGGTACACACCTGTATCCTGTCGCAACTTAAAGAAAAGTCTCTTGGCGCCACGGCCGAAACCGAACAGGAAGTCAGCCATTTTGAATTAATCGTGTAATTTTGTCGCAATTTATGCCATTCCTTCGGCAGTTAATACGGCCCGAAGCGTAACATGCTCCCAGGTGTGTGCGTCTCCATCCTGCGACAACACGCATTACTTTTCTCAGTCAAAAGTGTTACCGTGGCGACGATAGATGCCAAAATGCGCACCCCCCCTTTATCTGATCGGTCCATATTTGATAGTTCATACTTTCTACAATAACTTTTGAACGGTTTGATATAAAGAGTCGTGGGTGGTGTCATCAGACTCAGTTTTGAGTCATTGAACATAATTAGAGCAAATTAGCCCTGCCCCTTCTTCTGATTTGTGTTGTGATCGAATTGATCACCCCGGGTTTGTTGATTGAGCTGGAAAAGTTAAATAAAGACACAAGACTGGGATATAATTAAAGAAGGCCTCATGAGGGAGATCTAGCAGAGCAGAGCTCTTGCAGCCTGCTTCTTCAATCGTCCTGCCAGATCTGCCGCTCTCTGTCCGAGAACAAGTTTGTTACTGTCTCAGAAAAGGGGGGGGGAGAGGTGGCCCAAGTTTATTGCTCAGGGCACCTCTTATAGATATATCTATATATATATATATGTATATATATATGTATATATATATATTTGGAGCATTGGAGACCCATCCAAGATGGCGGCCGCGCTGAACGTCAGCTCCAATAGGCAGCGTAAGTCTATGAGGCGTCTACGTATATATGTCTTTGGTATTGAGTACTTGACCTTCATTGGCATGAATTAGCCCCGCCCCTTTTTCTGATTGGTCGATATTTGATAGATTCTATTTTCTGCCATAACTTTTGAATGGTTTGACATAAAGACTCGTGGGTGGTGTCATCGGACATGGTTTTAAGTCCTTGAACATAATTGCTGCAAATTAGCCTTCATCTGATTGGTCGATATCCGATAGTTCCTACTTTCTGCCATAACTTTTGAAGGGTTTGATACAGAGAGTCGTGGGTGGTGTCATCCGCTAAATGTCCAGGCCTGAAGAATCTACATGCAAGTCATACAAGTATGGAGCTAGAACAGTCTCATAATTCACAAATGCACTGGACAAGTTTTACAAATGCACGGACCGATTTGCAAATACACACACCGTTTCACACGTGCACAGAACAATTCACACGTGCGTAGGACAAGATATACAAATGTATTTTTGATGCACACACAAATATAACCTGATTTACAAATGTTTTTTTGTCTGTGAGTTGCGCTGGATTTGCGTGTGACTTTTGAGACTCCCTTGACGTGACTCGATCCACAAATAGGTTTTTTTTAACACGGAAGGATCTGCAACCAATCAGATTAAAGGGGCGGATACACCTGCTGTTTGAGCTGCGTTAGCGCCGTTCACTTAGAAAAGTGATTAATATTTCAAGTTGGTGGAGTAAAGATAAACAGGACTGCACTCCAAGTCCTGCCGATGCAGCAACTGATGATGAGCAACAGCGGAGATATTTATATATTTGCTCCGTTTGGTTTCACGACGTATTACTGTCCCGCTGATTGAGCTCAGAACCAGACAGACAGCAGAGAGCTGCTGCGCTGCCTGACGGGGACGAGCAGCAGCGGCCAGGTGGAGCAGCACGCACATGTCAGGAGATTATTTACCGAAATATCTGGAGTAAAGTCGGTATCAGTCGACTGATAACCGAAGAACCTCTGTATCCAGCTCAGATGTTTGATGATCGGTGGACTAAACCACCCACCAGCATCATCACCGCTGCATCTTCCCACGAGCATGACTCTGCACCGGGAATGTGTTGATCTGCCGCCGCTGTTTTGACACATGTTTGTCTCTGTGTGGTGGCGATGTCACATCATAAATGTGAGGATAACAGCTGCTTGTTTCTGACCTCCACGTCTGGTCACTGTGGTCAGCTGGTGTCTGACCGGGACCAGCGCCACTCGTGGCCAGAGCCAATACGACCTGCAGCAATATTCACCCCCGTCAACAGGCTCGTTCTCCTGAAAGACACCTGTAGTTCAAATACAGAAATATCTCTGCTGTTTCTCATCACCAGTTGCTGCATCGGCAGGACTTGGAGTGCAGTCTCCTGACGGCTCTGGTTGAACAGCCCGAAAAACCATCTCTGATCGCGCTGTTTTATTTACCGGGATCACAAGAAAATTAGAGCAGTGATCTCCTCTCCATCCTGTTTATTTATCTTTTATCTCCTGTTGCTGTTTATTTACAGTATCTTTACTCCACCAACTCGAAATATTAATCACTTTTCTAAGCGAACGGCGCTAACGCAGTTGAAACAGCAGGTATATCCGCCCCTTTAATGTGATTGGTTTAGAGTAAGTCGTGTTTTATCCACTGCTCTGCGTCCCCCACGTGGGTGCGCTCTTATGATTGGCTGGAACAAAGGAAGACATCTGATTGGTTGCAGATCCTTCCGTGTTAAAAAAAAACCTAATTGTGGATCGAGTCACGTCAGGGGAGTCTCAAAAGTCACACACAAATCCAGCGCAACTCACAGACAAAAAAACATTTGTAAATCAGGTTATATTTGTGTGTGCATCAAAAATACATTTGTATATCTTGTCCTACGCACGTGTGAATTGTTCTGTGCATTTGTAAATCAGGTTATATTTGTGTGTGCATCAAAAATACATTTGTATATCTTGTCCTACGCACGTGTGAATTGTTCTGTGCACGTGTGAAACGGTGTGTGTATTTGCAAATCGGTCTGTGCATTTGTAAAACTTGTCCTGTGCATTTGTGAATTATGAGACTGTTCTAGCTCCATATACAAGCTTCCACTGCAGCACACCTGAATGTTCACAAGGGTGCGACGGCCCGTTCATCAGCAGCTTTAATTTTTCTTTGTGACTTTTCGCATTCAATAAAAGTTAATGAAATGTAGAGTCCATAACTTTAAGGGGAAAACCTTACACACTGTTGAAGTATCTGTGTTTTGGGGTTCAGTAGTCATATCAGTGGTCTTTTTATTCCTAAGACAACAGAAATATTTCCTAAGAAATTATTACATGAATGTATCACCACAAATCCAACTACATCTTTAAGCAGGAGGTGTTAAAGCCTTTAAAGGTATTTTTCTGTGTTTCATTGTTTGCATATTTATCATTCTCTACAGTCATAGAACTGTGTACACACCTCCGTTTTTTAAATTGCATTGTGTTACCTTTTGCCTTTTTCCAAATTGGAGCCAAGTCTGCAGTAAACGCAGGTGATGGGAGGTGCTGTTTGTGTTTTACTTCACTCATGATTGCCAAACAAGTAAATGTGGGAGAGTTCATGAACACAAATGCCTTCCAGTCCGCTACTGTTGGTTGTACACAGTGTGTGTTTGTGTCGTGTTGCAGCAGCACAGTGATGAATGGTCTCCGCCTCCAGCTCACATTGACTTTCTGCTGCAGTACTTCACAGTGTCAATGTCGTGCTTCGCCACGTGACATCAGAGCACGCCACATTCAGTCATGTCGGTCCCCCCTGGCCTGCCACAGAAGTGTGAGTACCACGGATTTGTGTACACTTTTTAATTCCTGCTTTTTATGCCTGGGCATGTGTGCTTGTGCGAGTGTGAGTGTCAGCGTTTTAACACACACACGCACTTCTTCCAGAATGTGGAAGTCAAAGGGAGAACGTCAGTGGAATGCTGCTGTTGGCTGTTCTCCCCAACGCTGTACTGCCCACTGTCACTGTGAAGGATCAGAGTGGATGTGGAATATGTGAACCCAGTGGCATTTTCTGTTTTTCTGCATTAATCTGACTTAAATGTGATCAGATTTTCTTTCAAGTCACAGCCCAACACAGTATGCTTAAACTTACAGCACACAGACTATGTCCCCGTCTGCGTCTGGACAGATTGCTCCGATCCACATCCACAGACCTCCAAGATCTCTGGATCAGAGCTGCTCAAAGATGAAAAGGAATTCTGGAGCATTCCTTTTCCTCCAGAACTGCTTAAGCACCGACATATTTGTACGATGTCCAGTGTAAACAACTCTCAGGAGCTCATTCCACAGGGTCTCTGTGGGGTTCAGGTCTGGACCACTCCAGAAGTCATTTTATGGTGTGTTGTGCCACAGAGGGGTTGCTGGTTCAGTTATCGAAGAGTTATTAATGATTGTCAGAGGACAATCCCTAATAATTAATAAAGTAGATCATTTATCAAATTGAATTATCAAAATGACTTAATCAAAACGGGGCACCACCTGATGTAATCAGGAAAATGATAACTAAACCGCAAAATCAGTCTCAAAATAAGTTATTCTTCAGAATAATAGTGAAGGGGGGGGAATCCAAGCACAGACCTTTGCAACCAGCAGTTGTGACAAACAAAATGTGTAAAATAAGTACATACAACTTCTCTCATTCAAATTAATCAGAAATTATTTAAGTGTCAAAAAGATGGTAAAACAACACTTTGGATCAATTCTGATGGCTAAACTACACAAAAACCACAACTAACTAAACAAAAACAAAACTTCCGATCATATACAGTATGTGTGTGTGTGCGTGCGCGCGCGTGTGTGTGTGTGTGTGTGTGTGTGTGTGTCACGTGACTCAAAATGGCGGACGAGATTTCGTCTCATCCAGTGAAACAAGCTTGGAGGTTTTATGACCAAGATAAGAGTGGTTTAGTGGTGTGTGTGTGGGGGGTTAGTAGAATAACAATAAAATAAACAGACATGCTTAAACTAATAAGCACAGTTGTGACAGGATTAGCAGTCCGGCTCACAACGTAAGACTAAACTTGTGTTAACTACGTTTCTCTGCCCAGACACAAAACAGCCTCTTACGTAGATCTTTGTAGTTGAAGAAAAAGGTGGTTTGGTCTGGCCGGTCAGTGTTCCTTGAACAGCCGGGTGGTTACGCTCAGCAGGGGATCCTGATTAAGAGCGGCTCTCACTCTCTCCCGTTATCCGTGCTGTGGATGAGGGTTCTGCAGCATGGGCACAGCAACTTGGCCTTCTTCAGCTGCAGGTCGGTCCAAAGGCTTCACGTCGAGGCATGCAGGGTCCCTTGTTCGGCTCCTCTGGGGCTCGGAACCTCGTGGGTCACTCGTGCAGCACTGCAGACAGACGCTTCTTCGGTCACACGATCGTGGAGGAGGCCGGTCCGTAGCTGGTCGCTCCTCACGCTAAAATAGGAGTCAGAGACGGCAAGAGAAGACAAGAAGAGAAGAGAGCAAGAAAGGGGGGAGTCTGCTCTTTATTGCTGAGCCCAGGAAGTCAAGTTTGGGGTCCATGTCCAATCAGTGGGCTGTTCCTTATCACTGAAGGGCCTTAGATGCAAATTCTGCTTGGAGACACCATGGGGGTTTTCCTTTCATCATAAACTGGAGGCTGGTCTCAACCTGAGGCCCCAGAACTGGGCCTAAAGCTGACCCAAAGCCTCAACTGTTCATATAATCACACAATTCATAGTTCACATCGGACTGTGGCCCAACAGTGCATTTACTTCCACATTCCGTGTCATTGTCCAGCTGAGTCACCCAGCTTCTCCTGAGCTTCAGTTGCTGGACACCCTAACATTATCAAGGCAAGCCCAAATCCTGATGTTTCCTCTTCCGTGCTTTACAGTTGGGATGATGTTTCGATGTTGGTAAGCCGTTTTCTTTGTTCCATACATTGCACTGTGTTCTGCATGAAAACTTCGAGAACATTTTTCTAGTAATGCGGAAATTGCCAGGGTACTAGTCCTGCATCAAGGTTTTATAGCTTTGTCCCTCCAGAAGGAGAAATGGTCTTACAAGCGCTGCCCGCTAAGCTGGATTCATAAGATTTTATTACGTTACATTTTTACAACTGGACTGATTTTTTTACTGCAACCTTTTCAGTTTTTACAGTGATTTTTATTATCCGCATTCACTGCGGGCGTTCTTATTTTAAGTTGTGGACACTGCTCTATCTTATGGAGGATTTTTGTGCCAAAATTAAACAAATAAATACATCATTAATTAATTAAAATGGGAATTAAATATATCATTAATTAACTGTGTCATTAATTAATTAAAATTAGAATGAAATATGTCATTAATTAATTAAAATACAATTCATTTTAAGTAAAAATATATATTTATTATTTCAGCGTTTAATTAATTAATGACACATTTAATTAATGATTTCATGTTGCATGTGAATCATGAAATGTAAAACTGCATTTAATTAATGAATAACACATTTAATTAATGATTTCGTGTTGCTGAATCATGAAATGTAAATGTAAAACTGTCAGTTTCACTCGTCAAACTCAGTGGGCGGATTCCAAACACCTCATTGGTTCCCCTGCACATCAAGTCAAGATGGGAAAGTGGTGGGAAAGTGCAGAAATAACTCCAACGACTTCGAGCAGTTCCTCTGCTTTACACGCTACATGCTCGGGGTCAGCAGATCCTGCTTCCACATACTCTGCAAGGTTGAAGATATCGCTCACCAACTCTCTACAAAGTTCACGAAAATCCTCCAAACTCACAGCTGTCATGTTTAGAAAGGCTTCCTCTTCCACCTCCAGTTTCAGACCAAAGCAGTGGATTCCACTAGATTTGCGTTAGCCCCGTCCACTGAGTTTGACGAGTGAAACTGACAGTTTTACATTTACATTTCATGATTCAGCAACACAAAATCATTAATTAAATGTGTCATTAATTAATTAAATGCAGTTTTACATTTCATGATTCACACGCAACACGAAATCATTAATTAAATGTATCATTAATTAATTAAATGCTGAAATAATAAATATATATTTTTACTTAAAATGAATTGTATTTTAATGAATTAATGACATATTTAATTCTAATTTTAATTAATTAATGACACATTTAATTAATTAATGATATATTTCATTCCCATTTTAATTAATTAATGATGTATTTATTTATTTAATTTTGGCACAAAAAATCCTCCATAGGCTACTATCTATCCATCCGTTCATCCATCCATCCGAACAGAAACACCAGAAGCGTTGATCTCATTTACAGGAGATGTTGGACATGTAATGCTGATGACGTGTAGAAGCGTTGAAAACGTGTCTGACCTTCAACACGAGTTGTGTACCTTACTTAGTCATTAGCTCTGCCTGCTAGCACAGCTACTATGGACATACCAAAGATTAAAATTAAATGATGAAAATTACCAGAATATTGCCACTTTTAATGCAGTATGTTCAAATATTTGCCTCCATGGAGGTTTTTTGATAAGATCATGTTAAAAATGCCCTCAAAGCAACAGCCAGTGGTTCTGTAATGATAAACAATGGTCCTGGTCTAACTGGTTCCTGCTGTTTCCCACAAACTGATGATCCAAAGTGTCTGCAAGAGCAATTCAAAACAAATGAAAATGTAATAAATGTTGTTAAATCCAGGTTCAGCCACATTCCTTCTGAAAGAGACAGCAAGTCTTATGAGTAATACTGCCACCAAAATAATAATAAATAATAATAATTGATTTTATTTATAGAGCGCTTTCAAAAGATCTCAAAGACGCTTCACAGACACAAAGATAAGACGTTGAGATCAAGAAAATAAAAAATTAAAAACCACAGTATAAAAGATAAAAGATAAGATAAAGGATAAAGGGGCGGCAGTAGCTCAGGTGGCAGAGCGGGTCGTCCAATGATCGGAAGGTCGGCGGTTCGAATCCCGCTCTGTCCCAGTTTGCTGTCGTAGTGTCCTTGGGCAAGACACCTTACCCACCTTGCCCCGTGTGAATGTGTTTGAATGTGTATGAATGTTGGTGGTGGTCGGAGGGGCCGTTAGGCGCGATATGGCAGCCACGCTTCCGTCAGTCTGCCCCAGGGCAGCTGTGGCTACAAATGTAGCTACCACCACCAGAGAGAATGTGTATGAATGAATAATGATCTCTGTAAAGCGCTCTGGGTGCCTTGAAGGGCGCTATATAAATCCAAGTCATTATTATTATTATTATTATTAAACAAATCACACATTAAAAGCTGCTAAAAAAATGATGATATATGGAATTTTTGGGAAGGAAAATATTTCTCACTGTGTCCAGTCCCATATACGTCACTCTGCGTGAGCTATACCAGAAGAAAAGAGGAAAGCAAGACAAAACAGCACAGAGCAGGAAGCTGGAGGATAAACAAGGACAAATGGCCATCGCTCTTCCTCCATAGTGTAAAAGACTTCAGGGGACATGCTGCCATACACTTCCAGTATTTGTCCCCTCTTTCCTCTGTCTTTGTCCTCCAGCCAGCTCCTGCTCTCTCTGCTGCTGCAGAATAGCAATTCATAACATGAAATGGTCTCCAGAGAGGATCCAGCTAACTAGACTCAGCATTCACTGGCTGCCTACCAATGGAGGATTTTAGCATAAGACTGGCTTTAAAAAAAGGAGCAAGATTAAATTTGTCTTCAGAACCTAGTTTTTCTGTCTCCTCTGGCCTTTTTCTTTTATTCAGATAAAGGGAACAAGAGGTAAGAGAACAACCAGAACAAGGCAGAATGAGAATGTGGATAGGGAAATAAATAAATAATCGGGAAGAGCAGGGATCGGAAATCCAGACGGATATGGATGCAAGCACCAAAGACGCCCCGTGTTTTATTATGTGGTTGCCTCAGGGCTGTCTAGAACCCAAGAAACATTGAGGGAAAAGTTCACACGTTTGTTCTCTTTGCTGCTCAAAGTCACACAACTGATTTTACTCCAATTTTATTCCAGATTTGATATTTTTAACTTTACATTTGTGACATTATGGTGTTAATTATGTTGGTGTCATGTTTTTTGTCAACTAAGAAAAATATAAAACTTATTGTTGTGTTGCACTGATTTTGATCCCTTTATTAAACTAATAATGGCATAAGGCCTTACCTTTTACCCAGGAAACTCCTGCGGAAGCAACAATGTTCATGATTCTGTGAGCGCTGAATGTAAAAGATCAACTTCTTCAGAGGATATTCATATTGTAATTTCCGTTACATTCATTCCAGCCTTTAACTGAACTCTTCCCAGATTGTGGTGTGCAGTTTCAGTTTCAGTGAAATCATACAGGCTCATTCTTACAATTAAATATGATCACCTTATTTAATGTGTCACTGATGACGCAAGTAATCGGTGCTGGAGTTCCAGTTCACCTTCTCCTTTATCCTGTTCACCCACTCAGCTCAGCTCACAGACTAATCAATATGGAGTGAAACTATGAGATGACACTGTTGCTTTCAGGTTGTTCACAAAGAGGGCCGTCATATAGGCTTGTTTAGTTATTTAAGAGTCGCATCCAGAGTTCAGATCTTCCGTAATGCCTGCAGGTGACTGGATGGGAATGCCCGTCCCCCTGTCCGTTCAGGATCTTTTTCAGCTGATTACATTATATCAGCTCTACTGCCGTGCTGCACCATGAATACGTTATTGAACTCAAGGATGCCTCTGTGTAAACATAGATGCAATAAATATTTATTCATTCCTATCTCAGAGCTCAATAAGCAGGCTGAAAAACCAACCCAGTCTCATATAAAAACATACCCTGGCTACATTGGTCCAAAGTGCAAAAACATAGAGGGGTTACAATATTAGCCCTTGAAATGTATAACTGTTACATTTTTCTAGCGCTTGAAATGTATAACTGTTACATTTTTCTGCCTATTCGTTTTGCGTCCAAGTCACGTGACTTTTAAGATTCTGGCCGTGATACCAACAAACACGGTGGACATTTTTCATTTTTGAGTGAAAAAAATCTATATTTTGAGTTAACAAACACGGTGGACATTTTTCATTTTTGAGTGAAAAAAATCTATATTTTGAGTTAGTTTCTGCATAGAAATGTGTTTTGATTACATTTCTAGCAATATATAAATGTAGATAATCTCTTGCTTGCTCGTGGTTGCAACGTTTTTTTCAGATCTCGTCAGAATAATGTAAAACTGGAACGTTTTGATAACGTGAAATGGTTACATTTTTGGTTGCTGGACACGCTGTGAAAAAAATCAATATTTTGAGTTAGTTTCTGCATAGAAATGCGTTTTGATTACATTTCTAGCAATACATATTTCACTTTCATAATATTCACTCAGTAAATGTATATAATCTCTTGCTTTCTCGTGGTTGCAAGGTTTTTTCAGATCTCGTCAGAATAATGTAAAACTGGAACGTTTTAATAACGTGAAATGGTTACATTTTTGGTTGCTGGACAGTGCTGTGAAAAAAAAATCAATATCTTGAGTTAGTTTCTGCATAGAAATGCGTTTTGATTAGATTTCTAGCAATACATATTTCACTTTCATAATATTCACTCAATAAATGTAGATAATCTCTTCGTTGCTCTGGTTGCAAGGTTTTTTCAGATCTCGTCAGAATAATGTAAAACTGGAACTTTTTAATAACGTGAAATCGTTACATTTTTGGTTGCTGGACACGCTGGGAAAAAAATCAATATTTTGAGTTAGTTTCTGCATAGAAATGCGTTTTGATTACATTTCTAGCAATACATATTTCACTTTCATAATATTCACTCAATAAATGTACATAATCTCTTGCTTGCTCTGGTTACAAGGTTTTTTCAGATCTCGTCAGAATAATGTAAAACTGGAACGTTTTGATAACGTGAAATGGTTACATTTTTGGTTGCTGGACAGTGCTGTGAAAAAAAAATCAATATCTTGAGTTAGTTTCTGCATAGAAATGCGTTTTGATTACATTTCTAGCAATACATATTTCAATTTCATAATATTCACTCAATAAATGTACATAATCTCTTGCTTGCTCTGGTTGCAAGGTTTTTTCAGATTTCGTCAGAATACCCTGGCTACGGTGGTCAAAAGTGCAAAAACGTAGAGGGGTTACAATATTCAACCCAGTCTCACAGGAAAACGTGGTACAGGCTACATTTGTCCACGTTACGTGGACAAATGTAGCAATGTTACGATTTGCCCTCCTAAAACGTGAGATGTGAACGCGTTCCGTGGCTCATTCATTTTAATAGGTTTCGTTAGGTTTCGTTTCTGTCACGTGACTTTCAAGTTTTCGGCTGTGGAGGAAAAATAAAATTGCTGCCATTTCTTTGATTCTCGGTCTAAATTGCAATATTTTAAGATAGTTTCGCCATGAAAAGCAGATTTTATCATATTCATAGCAAGAAATATATTTTGGTTATTTTACCCTCATTTAATGGATCTTATTGACGGAAATGTATGAACCATGTGCTTGTTTTACTTCCTTTGAGTAATAAAACCACCAATTCTCTTGCATGGCCCCGTTATTAAAATATATGCCAGGCCCAGTGCTCAATTTCTAAAGTGGGAGGTCCCGGAGCGCAGACGATGAGTGGCTCCGGTGCGAGAGAAAAAAAACACACACACACACACACACACACACACACACACACACACTGTTGAACTGTCCGTTTTGACGTTAACGGCGATTTTCACAATGATATCTGCAACATTTCTTAAGGCAGAAACACCACTGTACCTTCATCGCCTTCATCGCCTTCATCATCACCTTCATCATCATCACCACCATCATCATCATCATCACCATCACCAACGTGGACCAACGTAGCCTGTACCACGTTTTCCTGTGAGACTGGGTTGAATATTGTAACCCCTCTACGTTTTTGCACTTTGGACCACCGTAGCCAGGGTATTCTGACGAAATCTGAAAAAACCTTGCAACCAGAGCAAGCAAGAGATTATGTACATTTACTGAGTGAATATTATGAAAGTGAAATATGTATTGCTAGAAATGTCATCAAAACGCATTTCTATGCAGAAACTAACTCAAAATATTGATTTTATTCCCAGCGTGTCCAGCAACCAAAAATGTAACCATTACACGTTATTAAAACGTTCCAGTTTTACATTATTCTGACGATTTCTGAAAAAACCTTGCAACCACGAGAAAGCAAGAGATTATATACATTTACCTAGTGAATATTATGAAAGTGAAATATGTATTTCTAGAAATGTAATCAAAACAAATTTCTATGCAGAAAGTAACTCAAAATATTGATTTTTTTTCACAGCGTGTCCAGCAACCAAAAATGTAACCATTTCACGTTATTAAAACGTTCCAGTTTTACATTATTCTGACGAGATCTGAAAAAACCTTGCAACCACGAGCAAGCAAGAGATTATATACATTTACTGAGTGAATATTATGAAAGTGAAATATGTATTGCTAGAAATGTAATCAAAACGCATTTCTATGCAGAAACTAACTCAAAATATTGATTTTTTTTCACAGCGTGTCCAGCAACCAAAAATGTAACCATTTCACGTTATTAAAACGTTCCAGTTTTACATTATTCTGACGAGATCTGAAAAAAACGTTGCAACCACGAGCAAGCAAGAGATTATATACATTTATATATTGCTAGAAATGTAATCAAAACGCATTTCTATGCAGAAACTAACTCAAAATATAGATTTTTTTCACTCAAAAATGAAAAATGTCCACCGTGTTTGTTAACTCAAAATATAGATTTTTTTTCACTCAAAAATGAAAAATGTCCACCGTGTTTGTTGGTATCACGGCCAGAATCTTAAAAGTCACGTGACTTGGACGCAAAACGAATAGGCAGAAAAATGTAAGTTATACATTTCAAGCGCTAGAAAAATGTAACAGTTATACATTTCAAGCGCTAGAAAAATGTAACAGTTATACATTTCAAGGGCTAATATTGTAACCCCTCTACGTTTTTGCACATTGGACCAATGTAGCCAGGGTACGTTTTTATATGAGACTGGGTTGGAAAAACTCAGTCTTGCATACTGCAGTTAGAATGTTTAATGACACTATTTAGATGCCAAAGACACAGCATGACTGCTAATGAACTGAAATTGAAATTAAATTGAAATTGTGGTTTTAAAATTGTATGTAATTGTATGTTTTTATCGATTGCTGTAAAATTCTGCTTTTTTTTCAGCGGAGCCCTGGCTTTCACTGTAAGCTGATTTGAATGAAATCAAATCAAAAAATAATGAGCAGGTGAACAAAAACACAAGATTTCCTGCAGGCACTGTAACTGCAGGACTGCTTAGCAGCTGTGATGATGTTGCGTGGATTTGCTGTGAGCATGCACCTGTATGCAGGAATGTTTAATGGTTAATTTGCAAACATTAAAAAGGAATGATCAACATTGAATGTACTTTTTTTTTGGATCGTTTATGACCTCGATATCTGGCTTTTTCATGTTTGCAGGAATTTTTCTTCTTGCTAGACAACATTTCTCTTAAGGGAGACAAATTAATAAACTTTGACATGGACTTTAATGGTTATTATTTGTAAACCTTGGAGAGTGGTTTTTATTTCTACATTATTGGAACTAAAATATTTTTACTGTATTGCACTGAATATTTTATAATTCTGCAAAGAACCTATCATGTTGTTGCACAGTAAATGACTTAATAAAAAATATAAAGTGAAGAATAAAATGAGCATCAGTTGAGAGACTGTTGAAGAGTACTAAGTGTAATTCAATTCAATTTTTCAATTCAATTTTATTTGTATAGCGTCTATTACAACAGAAGTTGTCTCTAGGCATTTTCCAGGGACCCAGAACATGAACATAAACCCCCAAGCAATTATTACATGAACGTAACATAAACAATGGCAGGTAAAAACTATAAAATTATTATATCCATTATACATACATTTTCATTGTTATGCTGATGATACGCAGCTCTATTTGTCTATGAAGCCGGATGAAACAGAACCGTTAGTTAAACTTCAGGCATGTCTGAGGGACATCAAGGACTGGATGTCCAGAAATGTTTTGCTTCTAAATTCAGATAATACAGAGGTTATCATTCTTGGTCCAAAGCATTTTAGGAAGGGATTAGATTAGGCCTGCCACCTTGAAGTCGACGGCTCGAGGCGTCAGTCGAGGATTCTGGCGTTGACGCGCATTCCTTGAGTCGAGCCGCCGTATTTTTAGGGAAGGGGGAGGGGGGCGCAAACTGTGCATGTGCAGCATCAGCAGGAGCTACATGTGAAGTGTGTTATGCGGTGAAAGAAATCAGCAGTTTAAAACATGGCGAGTAAGAAATCAAAGGTTTGGAAACATTTGGAAGTTGTGAAAGTTGACCCTAAAAAAGTACAGTGTTTGATTGTAAGCAAGAATTTGCTTACCATTCAGCAACGACAACCATGGGAAACCATTTGGCGAGGGTAAGCAAGGAGCTGCTCAGCCTATAAATTAGGCTGTGTTGTACACTATTAAATATCAATGAAATAAAATCAATAATCAATTGTAGCCTAATATTTTATTCACGGTAACATTCTAGAAAAATGAAAATGTTCATATTACTGTTGCATGCACTGTATGCTCACATGGTTTAAACAGCACTTGGGAAAAAGTCCTTAAAAAACGAGCCGCCGACTTGAGTCGACCAGCTAAATCCTGCGTCGGGGACAGCCCTAGATTAGATGGTGTTGCGATGGCTTCCAGTGCAACTGTGAGAAACCTTGGTGTTGTTTTTGACCAGGATTTGTCTTTAAAACCATACATTAATCAGGTTTGTAAAATAGCATTTTTCCATCTGTGTAATATTGCAAAGATTAGGAAAATCCTCTCGCAGCGAGATGTAGAAAAACTAGTTCATGCGTTTGTATCTTCTACACTAGATTACTGTAATGTGTTATTAGCAGGATGTCCAAGTAATTTGCTGAATAGGCTCCAGTTAATCCAAAATGCAGCAGCACGAGTACTGACAGGAATCAGCAGGAGAGACCACGTCTCTCCAGTGTGAGCTTTGCATCATTGGTTACCCGTAAAATTCAAAATCCAATTTAAAATTTTGTTACTTGCATATAAAGCCCAAAACAGCTTAACTCCGCAATATTTACAAGACCTGATAGTGCCTTATGTTCCTGGCAGAGCTCTCCGCTCTCAGAGTGCAGGTTTACTCTTAGTTCCTAGTGTGTCTAAATGTAGATTTGGAGGGCGGGCGTTCTGCTATCAGGCACCATTATTATGGAACCAACTTCCAATCTGGGTTAAGGAGGCTGACACCACCTCCACCTTTAAAACTAAACTTAAAACCTTTCTGTTTAGTAAACCTCTAGCTGGTGTTGGTAAATCTCTAGGTAGTGTAAACTCTAGTGTGTTTCCTCAGTAGTCATAGCTGCAGCTATAGAACAAGACTATAATAGTTACCGTATTTTCACGACCATATGGCGCACTGTGTGGAAAGGCACACCCTCAGTTTTGTGTGTAATTTTTGGTTTTAAAACACACATACGGCGCACCGACCCAAAAGGCGCCGTCTATGGAGACGGAGCTGCACAAACACGCTGGCTGGAAAAGTCTGTTTAGGCAACGCTTTTCTTTTAAAAATCACCATAGCCGGCAGTTTCTGTCCATCAGCGTGGCAGGCAAGCACAAGAGTAAATACACTTTTCATACCCCGTTGTGCTGCGGATCCCGACCGCGGCGGTCCCGGGTCCCGCTCCGCCCCCCCCGCTCTGGACCGGGTCCGCTCCCTGTCTGCTCCCCCGCGCTGGACCGGGTCCCGGGTCCCGGTCCGCCCCCCCCCCCCCGCGCTGGACCCGCTCACACACACGCGCTGTCGGGAAGCCGGCACCGGGGTTTGTATCCGACAGGAGCTCGGCTCCGCTAATTCAGCTGCGCCAGTCCGAATTTCCAGACCTGTCTCAGCTTCTTGATCATCATCATCCCTTCATCCAGCTCCCCCTTTTAATTCGCCCTTATAATGACTCCGGCTGGAAACGTCTTATGCAAAGTTTTTCTTTTAAAAATCCCCATACAGTTTCTGTCCATCAGCTGCGCCAGGCAAGCGCCACATAAATGAGAATGTGTGTGTGTCGAATACACACACACACACCGCATGTCGGGATCCGGTACCGGGTTTGTAACCGACAGATTTGGCTGCAAATCTCGGAGGGTGAAGCTGATCCGACCTGAGACAGACCCCTGAAATCTCTGCTCGCAAAGCGGCCGGGAACCAGGTCGATCCGTCCGCTTTGGGAACCAGGAAGTCGGGCTGCAGCAGCGCCCATCACCGCGGCTTTAACCGGGGAAAGTGACCGGTTCCGACCGGCCGGGACCGGAGGAGCCCACATGGACTTGTAGCAGGGGCTCCCTGGGAAAGAGCACCGGCATTTCAGCCGGACCCGCAACCCCACGGCAGGTGCATCCTCGGTTCCCGACATGCAAAACACACGCGCGCTGCAGAACAAGTGTGCTTATTTAAATAGAGCGGAGCAAAACTTAGTTTGATTGTATTTTATTTCACTTTACACATCAAGCAAATCCTTAAAAGTCTTCATCATCTGTTTCCACATTAAACAGCTCAGTGGATGGTCTCATTCACGTCACAGCTCACAGGGGCTTCACCTGCCCCCTTCTCTTTTTACCGTTCTCATGGTGGCCGACCTGACATTACCGTAATTCAGCTAATAGACACGGCGCACTGTTTCATAAGGCGCCCGGCACATTTAAAAATGTGCGCCTTATGGTCGCGAAAATACGGTAGTCTCAAACATAGCTTTGCATGCTGCTACTTATGCTGCAGGGGGCACCGACATCATCCACTGGGCGGTGCCCCTCACCCTTCTTCTCCTCTTCCATTTTTTTAAATTTATTATAAGTATCTCATAGCTATCATTTTTGTCCATCGTACTTTTAGTTTCTTGTGCTGGCCCCCTTTTTTCTCTTTTGTGTATGTTTGCAGGCCGGAGCTTCAGGAGCTGCGTGCTGGCCTGCGCCCCCCCTGGTCATCCCGCTGCTGCTTCCACCTGCCTGCTGTGTGGTGCTGACGTCCTTGACCCCCTCAGTCTGGCCTCCGGCAGGAGGGTCCCCCCTTATGATCCAAGTCCTGGTCCAGGTTTCTTCCCTCCTAAAGGGGAGTTTTTCTTGCCACTGTTTGGCTTAAGGCTTTTCTCCCACTAGGGGAGTTTTTACCTGCCATTGTTCATGTAATAATTGCTCGGGGGTCATGTTCTGGGTCTCTGGAAAGCGCCTAGAACTTTTGTTGTATTAGACGCTATACAAATAAAATTGAATTGAATTGAATTGAATTTTGAATACTCTACACCCTCTACACCCATGACTGCGCATTGCAAAGTTCGCGGACGACACCACTGTGGTAAGGCTCATCTCCGGGGGGGATGAGTCTGCTTACAGGGACGAGGTGGAGCAGGTGACACTGTGGTGTTCAGAGAACAACCTGATCCTGAACACTGCAAAAACTAAGGAGCTGATCATAGACTTCAGATGGAAAAAGACATAAAGACAAAAAGTAATTCAGCCTCTGTTCATCAACGGGGTCTGTGTGGAGATGTTTTCCAGCTTTCCGGTTTCTGGGCGTGGAAATAGAGGACAACCTGACCTGGAGTGTCAACACCACCCCCATCATCAAAAAGGCACAAGAGAGACTGTACTTTCTGAGAATTCTCAGAAACCATCATCTAAATCAACAGCGGCTGGTGTCCTTTTATCGCTGCTCCATAGAGAGCATATTGCATATGTGTGTGGTTTTCCAGCTGCACAGTGGCAAATAAGAAGGCACTCCAGAGGGTCGTCACCATGGCCCAAAAAATAATCGGCTGCACTCTCCCCTCCCTGGAGGAGCTGGACAACACCCGGTGTCTCAGGAAAGCCAGGAAGATCATCAAGGACCCATCTCACCCCGGACTTTGAACTGTTGCCATCAGGCAGACGTTTCAGGACACTGAAATCACGCACAAACAGACTCAAGAACAGTTTCTATGCCAGAGCCATAACTACACTCAATACTGCTAAATACTCAAACTGACTTTTTCCATGTATAAATACTGACCGAACCGTGCAATACCTGCCATAGAATCGTGCAATACCTGCCAAATGTGAATACTGTATGTTGTTTTCCTGTTTGTGTCCTTTTAGAATTATTTATGTTTATAGTTTTTGTTTTAATATATATATATTTTTAAACCATGCACCTTAAAGAAGATTGCATCCAATTTCGTTGTACCTGTACAAATGACAATAAATACATTCTTCTATTAATTGAATTCCCATTAAAACAGAGTCACCTATCTGGGAATCCAGATTCAGCCTTCAATGCATAAGGTAGTAAAAACAAATTAAAGCTGCAAGCAGCGATGAAAAACGAAGTCCGATGACATGACTCTTTATGTGAAATCATTCAAAAGTTATGGCAGAATAGCATGGCAGATAATTAAGCACCGGACTCTGAATTGCTGCAATCTCAAACCTCATCTACACACCCCGTACAGTCCCCCCTCCCCTCCCCTCCCCTCCCCTCCCCTCTCCTTCGTTTTATCGTCATTTTTATTGTGAATGCATATGCCATGTTATGTGCGCTATATTGTTTTTCCTTTTTTGTGATTATTATTATTATTATTGTTGTTATTATGATTTTTGCTGATTACATCTGGCAGGGGGACTACCGATGTAAATCAGCCTATGGCTGCAATCTGGGTGCATCTCTTGCGTGCTTGCTGATTGGGTAACGTACTGCGTCACGCATCGCGTCACTTCCTGGTGTTGCGGTCCGTTGCTGCTGCACGGCGTGCGGGCACAGATCTCTCCCGACTTTTTTGTCTTAAACTTAGACTGTTTTCTGGTAAAATAGCACTATATCTGGTACATTACTGTCTTTATTTCAACACTCGCTCATTTTCTCTTCCGTAACTTTCACTGTCACCAATCACCAATACATTTTCTGTCCGTTAGCCTCCGTTAGCATCTTAGCATGGGCTCTCCGTCTCCCACCGTTTCACCTCTTTGCTGCTCAGTGTGTGAAATGTTTAGTTATTCCTCTGCCTCCTTTAGTGAAGACGGTAAGTGCTTAAAATGTAGTTTATTTACAGGGCTGGAGGCGAGGCTCAGTCAGTTAGAGGTCCGGTTCTGCCAATTTGACCATAGTCCGATAGCCTCCTCAGCTAACCAGGCTAAGCTAGCGGCGGACCGGCCCATAGCAGCTGAGGCTAGCCGCTCCCCTGCAGCTCCCGAGCAGCCGGCCAGTCAGGACCGGTGGGTGACGGTTCGGGGGAAGCGTAGTAAAGGGCTCACGGAACACCACCACCCGCTTCACGTGTCTAACCGATTTTCCCCACTCAGCGACACACCCGTTGAGAAGCCGACCCTGGTGATAGGCGACTCCATAGTCAGACATGTGAAGCCGACTCCAGAGACCATAGTTAGGTGTATCCCGGGGGCCAGAGCGGGCGACATAGAAGCAAATTTGAAGCTACTGGCAAAGGGTAATCGTAAATATGGTAAAGTTATCATCCATGTCGGAGCTAACGACTCCCGTCTTCGCCAGTCGGAAGTAACCAGAATGAATATTGTCTCGGTGTGTAACTTCGCTAAATCCATGTCGGACTCCGTAGGTTTCTCTGGCCCCCTCCCCAATTTGACCAGTGATGACATGTTTAGTCGCATGCTCTCGCTCCGTCGCTGGTTGTATCGGTGGTGTTCAGAAAACGACGTGGCCTTTATTGACAATTGGGAAACGTTCTGGGGAAAGCCCGGTCTGATTAGAAGAGACGGCATTCATCCCACCCGGGATGGTGCTGCTCTTGTCTCTAGTAATTTGGCCTGTTTCATTAGACCCTCTCCCTGACATCGCAGGGTCCAGGCCAGGATGCAGAGCTGTAGTTTAACACACTTCTCTGCTGCTTCTCGAGGACCAACGCCTGCCAACAAAACTATAAGATTACATGATGTAACTGGTAACTCTAACCAGGTGCCTAGCAAAATAGAAGTAGTTGCAGTTCCCCGCCCTCCACTAGTTCACCAGGTGCGGCGTTATAGAGGCGTTAACCAAAATAATCTTGTAAAAATTAAAACCAATGCACATTTGGTACCAATAAGAGACCGAAAAATTAGATGCGGACTACTAAATATACGATCATTAAGCTCCAAGTCTCTGTTAGTAAACGATATAATCACAGAGAGCAGGAGTGATGTTTTCTGCTTAACAGAAACATGGTTACAGGATGAAGAGTATGTTAGTTTGAATGAATCAACTCCGCCCGGCTACTTTAATCATCACATTCCTAGAAACACGGGCCGGGGCGGAGGAGTCGCAGCAATTTATAACTCCAGTCTCCAAACAAAAATTGAACCTAAGTGCAATTATAATACATTTGAAAGCCTCACGCTTAGTCTGAAATTTCCGAGCTGGAAATCAGAGAAGCCAGTTGTGTTAGTGGTAGTGTATCGGCCCCCTGCTGGCGCTTATCTAGAGTTTTTGTCTGAATTTTCAGATTTCCTTTCTGGATTATTGATCAGTACAGATAAATTCATCATAGTGGGTGATTTTAATATTCATATGGATGTTGAAAGCGATAATCTTAAATTAGCTTTCAATTCTCTTCTAGAATCAATGGGTATCTCACAAAAAGTGGACGGGCCGACGCATTGTTTTGGTCATACTCTCGATCTCGTTCTCACCTACGGTGTTGAAACTGATGGTCTGTTGGTGTCACCTGTTAACTCCCTTTTATCCGACCATTATTTAATAACGTTGGAATTGAATGTTGTTGATGTTGAAGTGCAGGGCAGGAGGTATTATTTTAGCAGATGTTTGTCTGATGAAGCTATTGCTAAATTTAAGGAGACCGTTGCTCGTCTTGCGACAGTGGAACATAGTGAAGCCTCTACTGAAGCAATAGAGGCCAGTGACCTGGGTTCTACCTCTGATGTTGATTTTCTTGTTAGTAACACTGCTGATCTGTTGCACTCAGCTTTAGATGAAGTTGCTCCTTTGAAAAGGAGGGTTTCTAGCCACAGGAGCTTAACTCCCTGGTACAATTCAGATATTCGCATGTTGAAACAAAGCGTGCGTAAAATGGAAAGGAAGTGGTACTCTTGTAGGTCTGTAGACTCTTATCGTGAATGGAAAGATATTCTAATAGTATATAAAAAAGCCATTCGCAAAGCAAGAACAGCTTATTATTCAACGTTGATAGAGGATAACAAAAGTAACCCACGTTTTCTGTTCAGCACTGTAGCCAGGCTGACAAAGAGTCACAGCTCTGTGGAGCCGTGTATTCCTGCAGCTCTCAGTAGTGAGGACTTTATGAGCTTCTTTAACAGTAAAATCACGAGAATTAGAGAAGAAATCAACCAGCCGGTTGTAGGTGTTTCTTCAGCTTTAGCGACTTCCCTAGGCTCTGACTTGTCTCTAGACTGTTTTGATCCTATAGACCTCCCTGAGCTGACCTCACTCGTTAATAGAGCTAAGTCTACCACATGTATGTTAGACCCCATCCCGACTCGACTATTCAAAAATGTTTTTTCTCTTATTGGTGTGACAATACTGGACCAAATCAACCTATCCCTAAGCTTAGGATATGTACCACAGGTTTTCAAAGTGGCAGTAATTAAACCTTTACTTAAAAAACCTTCCCTTGACCCAGACACCTTAGCTAATTATAGGCCAATTTCTAACCTTCCATTTGTATCTAAAATTCTGGAAAAGGCAGTTTCAAGCCAGTTATGTGACTATTTGTATAGAAATGATCTGTTTGAAGTCTTTCAGTCAGGGTTCAGAATGCATCATAGCACAGAGACAGCACTGGTTCGAGTTACGAATGACCTTCTTATGGCCTCAGATAAGGGATTAGTGTCCATATTGGTTTTACTGGACCTCAGTGCTGCTTTTGACACTGTTGATCATGGCATTTTACTGCACAGGTTAGAGCATGTTGTTGGGATTAAAGGGACAGCTCTACGTTGGTTTAAATCATATCTATCTGACAGGTTCCAGTTTGTTCATGTACATGAGGTTTCTTCAGAACAGTCGAGGGTCTGTTATGGTGTTCCGCAGGGTTCAGTGCTAGGGCCAGTCTTGTTCAGTTTATACATGCAGCCGTTGGGAAGTATAATCCAGAATCACGGCATACACTTTCATTGTTATGCTGATGATACGCAGCTCTACTTGTCTATGAAGCCGGATGAAACAGAACCGTTAGTTAAACTTCAGGCATGTCTTAGGGACATCAAGGACTGGATGTCCAGAAATTTCTTGCTTCTAAATTCAGATAAAACAGAGGTTATCATTCTTGGTCCAGAGCATCTTAGGAAGGGATTAGATGGTGTTGCGATGGCTTCCAGTGCAACTGTGAGAAACCTTGGTGTTGTTTTCGATCAGGATTTGTCGTTTAAACCATATGTTAATCAGGTTTGTAAAATAGCGTTTTTCCATCTCCGTAATATTGCAAAAATTAGGAAAATCCTCTCGCAGAGGGATGCAGAGAAACTAGTTCATGCGTTTGTATCTTCTAGACTGGATTACTGTAATGTGTTGTTAGCAGGATGTCCAAGTAATTTGCTGAATAGGCTCCAGCTGATCCAAAATGCAGCAGCACGAGTACTGACAGGAATTAGCAGGAGAGACCACGTCTCTCCAGTGTTAGCGTCGCTCCATTGGCTACCTGTAAAATTCAGAATTCAATTTAAAATTTTATTACTTGCATATAAAGCCCAAAACGGCTTAGCTCCGCAGTATTTACAAGATTTGATAGTGCCTTATGTTCCTGGCCGAGCTCTCCGCTCCCAGGGTGCAGGTTTACTCGTAGTTCCTAGAGTATCTAAATGTAGATTTGGAGGGCGGGCGTTCTGCTATCAGGCACCATTACTTTGGAACCAACTTCCAATCTGGGTTAAGGAGGCTGACACCACCTCCACCTTTAAAACTAAACTTAAAACCTTTCTGTTTAGTAAAGCTTATAGTTAGTGTTAAGTAAACCTCTAGCTGGTGTTGGTAAATCTTTAGGTAGTGTAAACTTTAGTGTGTTAGAGTCAGTAGTCATTGTCGCAGCTATAGAACAAAACTATAATAGTTAGTCTCAAATATAGCTTCGCGGTAGATATGCTGCTATAGGCTTATGC
This sequence comes from Cololabis saira, assembly GCF_033807715.1. Classification (NCBI taxonomy): domain Eukaryota; kingdom Metazoa; phylum Chordata; class Actinopteri; order Beloniformes; family Belonidae; genus Cololabis; species Cololabis saira. The sequence goes on along the minus strand of NC_084593.1, from coordinate 49,218,941 downwards.
TGCAGGGGGGACCGACATGATCCGCTGGGCGGTGCCTCTCACCCTTCTTCTCCTCTCCTTTTCCCTGCCTCTCTTCTCCATTACCATTTTTATTTATTATAAATATCTCATAGCTATCATTGTCCATTGTTCCTGTAGTTTCTTGTGCCGGCCCCCCTTTTTTCTCTTTTTTGTATGTTTGCAGGCCGGAGCCTCAGGAGCTGCGTTCTGGCCTGTGTTCCCGGCCCTCCCCCCCCTCTGGTCATCCCATTGCTTCTTCCACCTGCCTACGTGGATGTCTGCTGTTGCTGCTTCCGCCTGCCTGCACCCCCCCCCCCTCTGGTCATCCCGCTGCTGCTTCCACATGACTGTTGTGTGCTGCTGACGCCCCCCCCCCCTCTGGTCATCCCGCTGCTGCTTCCACATGACTGTTGTGTGCTGCTGACGCCCCCCCCCCCCCCACCTCTGGTCATCCCGCTGCTGCTTCCACCTGCCTGCTGTGTGCTGTCGACGTCCCTGACTCCCCCAGTCTGGCCTTCGGCAGGAGGGTCCCCCCTTATGAGCCTGGTCCTGCTCAAGGTTTCTTCCCTCCTAAAGGGGAGTTTTTCCTTGCCACTGTTTGGCTTAAGGCTTTTCTCCCACTAAGGGAGTTTTTACCTGCCATTGTTTATATAATAATTGCTCGGGGGTTTATGTTTATGTTTATGTTTATGTTCATGTTCTGGATCTCTGGAAAGCGTCTAGAGACAACATCTGTTGTATTAGACGCTATATAAATAAAATTGAATTGAATTGAATTGAATTGAATCTACATTTTATTTTTTTATTAAAAGAAAATGTTGCCTGATGTACACTGTCCCTACCAAAATAAATACATTGAATTGAAATTGAGAAAATAAAATGGCAAAAAATTGAGGCACAAAGTTTTCTAGGGGGCGCTGTTGAGCCATTAGGCTACGCCCATTAATGCAAACCATGAAATATCAAATTAATCGCCAGTTCTGGCTTGCTTGCAAAATTTGGTGACTTTTGGGGCACGTTTAGTGGGGTAAAAAGACCCTCATTTTGTCGGAAGAAAAACAAGGAAAAAAAAGAAATTCCTACAGATACAATCGGGCCTTCGCACTGTAAGTGCTCTGGCCCTAATTAAAGCTGCAAGCAGCGATGAACGGGCCCTCGCACCCTTGTGCACGTTCAGGCTGCAGTGGAAGCTTGTATGACTTGCATGTAGATTCTTCAGGCCTGGACATTTAGCGGATGACACCACCCACGACTCTATATCAAACCATTCAAAAGTTATGGCAAAAAATCGGAACTATCAAATATCGACCAGAAGAGGGGGAGGGTCTAATTTGCACCAATTACGGTGAAGGAGTCAAAACCGAGTCTGATGACACCACCCACGACTCTGAATGTCATATGATTCAAAAGTTATGGCAGAAAATAGGTGTAGCAGGGCGAGTGCTACGGGGCCCAACCGACAGGATAGAGGAGGACACGGAGTTTAGTGCTGAACCCTTTTATTTACCAGAACGCCACACGTGCACAAGCACATCAGCCAGATCACATCAGCATACCAGGGACCCCTTGCTGCTGTCCAGCTCTGCCTTATAAGGCAGGCAGGGTGGAGAGCGGCAGCCACTCAGGCGGATGGGACACAGGTGCGTGTGTCCCATCAACCTCTCCACCCTGCTACAATAGGATCTATCATATATTGACCAATCAGAAAAAGGGGCGGGGCTAATTCATGCCAATGAAGGTCAAGAACTCAAAACCATGTCCGATGACACCACCCACGACTCTATACGTCAAACTATTCAAATGTTATAGCAGAAAAAAGGGACTATCAAATATTGACCAATCAGAAGAAGGGGCGGGGCTAATTATGCCCAATGAAGGTCAAGTACTCAATACCGAGTCCGATGACACCGCCCACGAGTCTTTATGTCAAACCATTCAAAAGTTATGGCAGAAAGTAGGAACTATCAAATATGGACCAACCAGATGAAGGGGGGTCGCACTTTTTGGCATCAATCGTCGCCACGGTAACGCTTTCGACTGAGAAAAGTAATGCGCGTTGTCGCAGGATCGAGACACACATTTTGATGTATAACACACCTGGGTGCACGTTACGGTTCGGGTCGCATTAACGGCCGAAGACATGCATAAATTGCGGCAAAATGACACGATTAATTCAAAATGGCCGACTTCCTGTTCGGTTTCAGCCATGGGGCAAGAGACTTTTCTTTAAGTTCCCACATGATGTGGCACGTTTAAGGGGGCAAAAAGGCCTTCATTTCGTCAGAAGAAAAACGAGAAAAAAAAAAATTCTACAGATACAATAGGGCCTTTGCACTGTCAGTGCTCACGCACTAATAGGGCTTGTTCACCAAGGTGCATTCTGGGATGCGGCGGCCATATAGGTAGCCTCGTGAGTGTAAACAAACAGCAGTGTAGTAGCACCAAGTGAACAGATGGAACACAAAAAAAAAATGTTAAAATGCCAGAAAGGAACTGGAATTTACCGGGATACCTTAAACAAGGAAGCCAGGGACCGGTATACGGAGAAAATAATGATTATTAACGGTTTGGATCCATATGAAATCCCTACTAAAGAGTGGAGCTCTGCGTCAGAGCTCCACTCTTTAGAAGGGATTTACTGCCCCAGTTCTGCACAACCCACCTCTCCGGCTACCTTGTTTAGGAGTGTTTGGCAGCTGCTTTGGTAAATTTTTGACTTGCCATGTGTTTCAATAAATAAGTATAATAGTACAACATACAGTACATGTTTTGTATTACTCTTACTTTTTTCTTTTCTTTTCTTTGATCGATGTATTATGTGGAAGAGGCTCCGAGGCGTGAGCAATATTTTTGTTTTCCTCGTGGGATTATTTTTTTTAGAGTTAATATTTTTTCCTCAACAAACTAGTTTTATCTGAAGATTTGGGTTAATCGCACCGCAGAGAGCTGGCCAGCAACTGCGTTTAGCTCGAGAAGTGGGGAATAAAACCTGTGTAATTTATCCAATCCTGGTCTGTGTAAGTGTTTGTTTGTGGTATAGTGTGGAAAGTTATGTTTGGTCGTCTTACAGCTGCAATCCAAGCGAGCCAACGACTCTTTATCTCAGATTCTTGGCCTCCGTGGTTCTGCCTCCGAGCAGGAAAGCGGTGAAAAGTTAAACCATTAGCGATCTTTTCCCCACGTCTGTTATGTGTGGAGCTGCTGCAGCTACAACACAGCAACGGGTTACCAGGGTTTACAGAATAACGGAAAGTAACGATTACAAGTAGCCTACCGGTAGGCTAAGACACAACGAAGAGGGAGCACTTCTGCACACAGTGCACAGTGGTCCGAAGAGCAGCTAAGCTAGCTTCCAATATGGCGGCTCCGCCAGGTGATGACGTCAAGACGACCAAGCCCCTATAACGAGAAAAACGAGAAAAAAAAAAAAACTCCTACAGATACAATAGGGCCTTCGCACTGTCAGTGCTTGGGCCCTAAAAATCCCTACAGATACAATAGGGCCTAGCACTGTCAGTGATTGGGCCCTAAAAATTCCTACAGATACAATAGGGCCTTCGCACTGTCAGTGCTCGGGCCCTAACAATGAGGTAACAGGTGGAACGTGACATAGCTTTATGGACTAAATTACCAGCTTCACACTAAACAATGATTGCCTATGTCAAAATGAACGTGTTGCCTCACCTTAACTTTGTTAGCGTGATGATTCCGCTCCCCCTTCTGTTGGGATACTGGAAGATAGTTAACTCTGTTGTGTTGTCCAATAAAGAAGCCATAGGTATTTCAACCTGTTTTATTGTCTTACTCGCCGACCCCCAGTCTGGCCCTCGGCAGGAGGGTCCCCCCTTATGAGCCTGGTCCTGCTCAAGGTTTCTTCCCTCCTAAAGGGGAGTTTTTACGTAGTAGTAGTAGTAGTAAACCTTTATTTTACCAGGCAAGAATTGCTAAGAATACATTCTTATTTAAGGCAATGGCCTGGTAGGAGGTGAAAGATCTCCTAAGGGGAAGGGAGAAGGGGAGTAACATTAAGATATACAGTAGACAATAAAAGCACATACAACAACAGTGACACAACAGAAAAGGAATAAATGAGACTGTAACAAAACAACAGCAGCTACCTGCCATTGTTTATGTAATAATTGCTCAGGGGTTTATGTTCATGTTCTGGGTCTCTGGAAAGCGTCTAGAGACAACTTTTGTTGTATTAGACGCTATATAAATAAAATTGAATTGAATTGAATTGAATTGGACACACCTGTGCCCAATCAGCTGATCCAGCCTGCGCCACCTGCGCGCTGCTCCCCCGCAGACCACGCCCAATCCTCCACCCTGCCGCATCCGCTCTCTGCGCTCTGCCTTTGCTGGATTTTGGGAGAAGCAGCATACGGACTGAAACAGTTAGACAGTCATACTACACACACACACACACACACACACACACACACACACACACACACACACACACACACACACACACACACACACACACACACACACACACACACACACACAGAGTGAAGTTGCCTGTGCATCTGTGCATCTATGCCATAAATCCACAATAAACCGTTTAAAGGTTATTCCAGCCTCCCGTGTCCTGACCAGACACCCCATATCGTTGACTACTTTTCCTGAACTACCAAGAGCTTCATTACAATTTTGTTATTTACTGTCTAATTATGTCTTGCCACTTTTAATGTCAATGTAAAGCACTTTGAATTACCTTGTGTTGAATTGTGCTATATAAATAAACTTGCCTTGCCTTGCCTTGCCTTATGGTCCTTCGAGCTGGACAGAGTCAACGATATGGCAACCCGTAGAGAAGAAACTAGTCCCCCGGCTTCACCACCTGTGTGCCCCAAACGCACCATTCAGCACCCGAGATACCTAGAAGACTATCACGTGGAATATACAGGATGGTATAGAGCAGAGCCGATGCAAAGGCATGAAGAGGAGAGAAGGCAGATCAGTCCAGCTAGAAGCACTTCCTCCAGGTCATCTATCCAGAATGTGCATGAAGCCATTATCCAGCAAGCTTTCGAGTGTCAACAGAGTGAGACAGCCAATAAGCAAACAGAGCTTTTGGAGACCATTCTGCAGCAACGTACCCCCATGCCCTCAGCTCAGTCGTCAAGGAGGTCATCACGGCATCAGACACCTCTTCGCCTGTCCCACCCAGGCAGAGTAACTGAACCACAGTTTTCCACTGCACGTGCCCCTCACCATTACCGAACTGAGGACCAGTTAAATGTAGCTGCAGAACTGACTCACCAGCTAGGAGACTTGAAGCTCCACGAGCAACAGTGGACATTACCCCCGCCTCTTAGTCGGGTCATTCACCCTCCTCAGCACACGTTTGATCCACACCATGACCTCAGGGGGGTCAAGCAGGAGAGTGAACATGATCTAGTGTCTTATCTTCAGCCTAGCCATCCCAATGGGCCACCCCAAGGTCCCCAGCAGATAGAGGGCAGGTCAAGAACTGGTTCCCCAGTTAGTTCACTGACACCCTACCCTATACCACATGGCACCGACAACGCAGCTTTACGGAGTCTCAGCTAAGGTACCCACCTGCAGCTCAAACCGCTCCTCTACCTGGCGCCACTTTAGCATTTTAGCTGAATTTTACATTTGAGCTGTAAATGATTTAAAAAATTATGAACAGATTATTGTGTTTGGGGAGTTTCCTTCAAAAAATCCATGGACAAATGGTTCAGTGGTCCAGGTTTTGCAGCTTTTAGCTGGGGACATACTTTTGATCACTACCCTCAACCCCAGCTGAAGGCTTAAACAAGGGCTAACTGAAGTTCTTGCATCAGCCAACAGATGCGATCTCTTTGGCCATGCTCTGCGGCCTCTCCTGATTGGACATGCCAGAAAACCTCTCCAGGGAGGTGTCCAGGGTATCCTTACAAGAAGCCCAAACCACCTAAGCAGGCTCCTCTGGATGTGGAGCAGCAGCGGCTCGTTTCCGAGCTCCTCTTGGATGACTGAACTCTCCCCGTCTTTAAAGGACAGTTCAGCCTACAGGGGAAGCTCTTTTGAGCCTCTTATATCTGCAGTCTTAGGCTGTTTCCGAATTTGCATACTGTACTACTAGTATACACTGATTTGGCCAAAATGTAGTAGTAGTATGCTGTATGTGAACAGAAGGAAATCTGCAGTGTGCGAAAAATACCCGGATGTTTTACTGATTTGGAGAAAAATCCGCAGCATGTATCAGACCAGTTTACCTCGCCTACTATATCCCCGAATGCAATGCGCCCTTGGCCGGGCAGCGCTTTTTTCTTCTATTTTCTCAAAGCTTTATTGAGAAAACACCGGACAGTGCCGGACAAAACAGCTGCAACCGGACAGTGATGTGATGTGATGTGATGTGATGTGATGTGATGTGATGGCAGAAAGGACTAGTTGCGTCCGTAGAGAGGGAGAAGGAGGAATATAAATGTAAGTAACTTTAATATATAGGCCTAACCTTTTTAATTCAATTTAGTGTAAGGACAACAATTAAAAATTGTGACAAAGCTATGTTGCCCATTTGTAATGAATGTAGAACTTGGCATATTTGTCCTAATAACGTTAATACAAAGCGATAACGTAACCATAAGTCAGGCAAAGTAACGTTACCGTTAACGATAGTGAGCCGTCAAGAAGAAAACATTTAACTTATCTTTATTAGGGACAGAGCAAAAACCGAGGCACTGATTCTGTGGTGATCCGCCAAAAAAAAGCCCTCTTCAGTGGGCGGCGAAATGCCTCCCTAAAAGGATTTAAGTTAGGTTTTTAATAGTATGTTAGGTTTTTGTTAGTTATCTTAGCGTGCTTGCTACAGTAGGTAAATAAAAGTGATTTAAGTGTTATGACAACGTTATATATCGGTAGTTTGTTGTATTTTCATGAAATAACTACTTTTCATTGCTGTGTTTTGACAGAGAATTTGTCCGGGAGCTGAAATAAATAGATGCAGAGAGAGAGCGTATGGACAAGGAGGAGAAGATGGAGAGAGAGCGACTCGACAGAGAGGAGAAGAACTTTGTTAATAATAAAATAAAATGAAATTCAATAGACTGATATGTTCATTTTAATACATTTATGTCATTTCATCAATGAATGTGTGCTATTTCAACATTTAGAGTCATCACGAGAAAAATAACACCAGAAAAATAACTGATTTGACAATTTTCACCTGTTTCAAGTAAATTTTCACTTGAAATAAGTAGAAGATTTATCTTCTCATTACAAGCAATACAATCTTGTTCCACTGGCAGATTTTTCTACTTATTTTAAGTGAAAATCTACTTGAAAATTGAAAATTGTTGTTTTTTCCAGTGATGAGTCTTGTTTTAAGTGTAATGAGATGTTTTTACTAAAATGAGACATTTTAACTAGAAATAAGACAAATATTCTTGTTAAGATTTTGAGTTTTTGCAGTGATCCATTTTACTTATCCTGTGAAGGACAGAGTCATATTGATAAGTTCAGAAAACTGTTTTTTATTGTTGTGTTTTGATGTATTTGATGTAAGCCCAGTGGATATTTAAAGCTTACAGAAGGCTGCATTTAACTGCTGCTATGTCATTCCTGCAGTATTTCTGCAGGTGTTTTGGTCAGTGCTATTATTTGTAATATATATACCGTATTTTCACGACCATACGGCGTGTGTGGAAAGGCGCACCCTCAGTTTTGTGTGTCATTTTTGGTTTTAAAACACACATACGGCGCACCGACCCAAAAGACGCCGTCTACAGAGACGAAGCTGCACACACGCGCGCTGCAAAACACACACGCGCTAAAAATAGAGCGGAAGCAAAACTTAGTTTGATATTTTATTTCACTTTTCACATCAATCAAACCCTCCAAATGTTCATATTCTGTTTCTGCATTAAATAATAAAAAAAAACACCGGGGCGCCGCACATAAACCTGTCTCAGCCACCAGCCCTTTTCATTTCACTCTGGCTGGAAAAGTCTGTTTAGGCAACGCTTTTCTTTTAAAAATCACCATAGCCGGCAGTTTCTGTCCATCAGCGTGGCAGGCAAGCACAAGAGTAAATACACTTTTCATACCCCGTTGTGCTGGTGGTCCCGGGTCCCGGTCCGCCCCCCCCCCCCGCGCTGGACCCGCGTCCCGGGTCCCGCGTCCCGGGTCCCGCGTCCCGGGTCCCGGTCCGCCCCCCCCGCGCTGGTCCCGGGTCCCACGTTCCCGGTCCGCCCCCCCCCCGCGCTGGTCCCGGGTCCCACGTCCCCCGCGCTGGTACCGGGTTGTATCCGACAGGAGCTCCGCTCCGCTAATTCAGCTGCGCCAGGCAAGCGCCACATAAATGAGAATCTGTATGTTTCGCGCCGCGAATACACACCCGCGCATGTCGGGATCCGGTACCGGGTTTGTAACCGACAGATTTGTCTTGAAATCTCGGAGGGTGAAGCTGATCCGACCTGAGACAGACCCCAGAAATCTCTGCTCGTAAAGCGGCCGGGAACCAGGTCGATCGGACCGCTTTGGGAACCAGGAAGTCGGGCTGCAGCAGCGCCCATCACCGCGGCTTTAACCGGGGAAAGTGACCGGTTCCGACCGGCCGGGACCGGAGGAGCCCACATGGACTGGTAGCAGGGGCTCCCGGGGAAAGAGCACCGGCATTTCAGCCGGATCTGCCCCGGGGATACGGTGATCGGACCCGCAACCCCACGGCAGGTGCATCCTCGGTTCCGACATGCAAAACACACGCGCGCTGCAGAACACACACAAGTGTGCTTATTTAAAAATATAGCTGGAGCAAAACTTAGTTTGATTGTATTTTATTTCACTTTACACATCAAGCAAATCCTTAAAAGTCTTCATCTTCTGTTTACGCATTAAAAAGCTCAGTGGATGGTCTCATTCACGTCGCAGCTCACAGGGGCTTCACCCGCCCCCTTCTCTTTTTACCGTTCTCATGGTGGCCGGCCTTACATTACCGTAATTCAGGTAATACACACAGCGCACCGTTTCTTAAGGCGCCCGGGACATTTAAAAAAAAAAAAAAAAAAAAAAAATGTGCGCCTTATGGTCGCGAAAATACGGTATATATATATATATATTTTCCCGTATTTTCGCGACCATAAGGCGCACATTTTTTTATACGGTATATATATATATATATTGGCAGCACGGCGGCTTAGTGGTTAGCACTGTTGCCTCACAGCAAGAAGGTCCCCGGTTCGACTCCCAGGCCCGGCAGGGGCCTTTCTGTGTGGAGTTTGCATGTTCTCCCCGTGCTTGCGTGGGTTTTCTCCGGGTACTCCGGCTTCCTCCCACAGTCCAAAAACATGCATACTAGGTTAATTGGTGATTATAAATTGTCCGTAGGTGTGAGTGTGAGTGTGATTGTGAGCATGGTTTGTGTGTCTATATGTGGCCCTGTGATGGACTGGTGACCTGTCCAGGGTGTAACCCCCTGCCTCTCACCTAAAAATAAGCTGGGATAGGCTCCAGCAGACCCCCGTGACCCCGCAAGGGATAAAGCGGGTAAGATAATGAATGAATGAATGAATGATATATATATATTGTTAGTGTGGCTCCGTCTAATTCCTGGTAAAAGCACACTAAGCCATGGTTCCGAGCATGTAGTTGACGCGTACTTCAAATAAAAGTCACAGTCCGTGTTCTTCTTTCAAAAGTTTAGTGAAAAACTTTTCTTTCAGCAACAAAAACAAAACAACTGTGCAATTATATAAAAAACAATATTCTCGTGTAAGCACGGTCAAAAACTAGTGTGCTCTCTCGGTTACATAGCTTCACAAAAAAGCAATAAAAACGTACATCACGTGGCATATATGCAACCAATGAGAAAGCTGCAGTTATTAATATTATTAGGCAAACACCTTGCGAACTGATATTAAACTGCATATTATTCTAAATACACTTAATCAAATATTCTAAAATCTAAATTATTAATCACCTTCTATACATGACAAATGGCTCTAACATAACCTGCCCCTAATTGACTAGGTTAACTACATATCAATTACCAAAAACAAACACATAGAGCCTGTTCCGGTTTTTTGAAAATCCCCCCGGACAGGGTGTAGGGAGAGTGGACGAGGAATAACTCAGCTTTTCTTTGTTTTTATTTTCTTGAAATTAATGTACTGCTTCTCTGGCAGTACAACGTACATTTGGGTTGTAGCAGCAGGTTATAAACCAGTACCGCATCACTCTCCCGACAATTTTACGTCACTGCACGGATCGCTTCCGCTTATGGGCAACCGGCGGCACACAGCTGATTAATAATGACATCACACCGTGGACCACCCACCTTACACCCCGCTCCTCCCACTGTGATTTATTGGAAGTGATTTCTAACTTAACACCTCCCACTTGACCGACTGATCATGAGATTCAAGAGGTCACACGTTTACACATATCAAGTTACATTCTTTTTTTTTTTTTTTTTTTTTTTTTCAAAATACATATGCAGGTTAGTGTTGATCGCGAAGAAGGGGTGCAACTGTCACTGTTCAGGCACCTCCCCGACAGATGTGTTGTGTTCTGTCGGGATTGGTTATGGGGTGTGTATTCATCTTCTTTCTTCGTGTAATGGTGCAAGTGGTGGCGGAGGCAGCACAGACACATACCAACCAGCCTGAGAGAGAGAGAGTAGGAGGGGGCCTCCTGAGGCAGCGCCTGCAGGATCAGGGGGGTTGGGTGATGGCAGCCAATGAAGTCTTGGAGTCTTGGTCTTCCGCCGGGATCAGGAGCACCAATCTCCTCACATCTCTTCGCAGGATGATGGTTACCAGAGGCTGAGAGTTTTTTCTCGGTTGTCCACCTGCCAGCGAGGCAGGGAGGCCTGCACATGTCTTCACGTCTGCATCCCTGACGAGTCCCCTTCTATCTGGGTATACAGTCTGGATCCGTCCGAGGCGGAACTGCCCCCGTAGGGCATTTTGGTCCGCTATCCAAACGATGTCGCCGACCTTGATATTTCTGTTAGTCCGGTGCCATTTTGGACGAATGAACAGGTTTGGTCCAGCGAGCTCACTCCACTTCTTCCAAAACATGTCCACTCCAATCCGGATGGTCCTAAGTCGGCGCCAGGGGTGGGTGCACAAGTTAAGCCCACCTGTGATGATTGGGCCGGAGCTTCGGGAGCTGCGTGCTGGCCTGCGGTCCCCACCCCTGGTCATCCCGTTGCTGGCCCCCCCTTCTCCTCCCTTTTCTCTCTTTTGTCCTGCAGGTGGCCGTGGGTGGCTTGTAGCTTGCATTACGGAGCACAAGTCTTTTCCTGACCCTGCACCCCAACCTGGGACTTGCTGATTGGGCCGGAGCTTCGGGAGCTGTGTGCTGGCCTGCGGTCCCCACCCCCGGTCATCCCGTTGCTGCTTCCACCTGCCTGCTGTGCTGTTGCCGTCCCTGACCCACCAGTCTGGCCCTCGGCAGGAGGGTCCCCCCTGATGAGCCTGGTCCTGCTCAAGGTTTCTTCCCTCCTAAAGGGGAGTTTTTCCTTGCCACTGTTTGGCTTAAGGTTTTTCTCCCACTAGGGGAGTTTTTACCTGCCATTGTTTATGTAATAACTGCTCGGGGGTCATGTTCTGGGTATGGGTCTCTGTAAAGCGTCTAGAGACAACTCTGTTGTATTAGACGCTATATAAATAAAATTGAATTGAATTGAACTGTGTCTCCTCCAAGTCCTGTTCGTCCGAGAAGCAGGGTGTTGGGGGTCAGGTACTCAACTGCGTCTTCTTGTACCTGCGCCCTAGCGTCGATTGGTCTTTCATTTGTGAGGTTAGCTGCCTGGTAGAATAGGGTCTGGAGTTCCCCCCAGGTGAGTGATCCCGTTGTTCCTCCAAGGCTTATGAGAGCTCTCTTCAGGAGCTTTACAGCGGCTTCTGCGGCTCCGTTTCGATGGGGTGCATCGGCTGGATGGAAATTCCATGCCCAATCAGTTCCGTTCCGGGCTGCTTTATCCTCGATGGACGCTTCTCGCAAGGTGTCCAGATATTTGTGCAACTCACGTAAGGCAGGTTTGGCTCCAATGAAGTTAGTCCCCCTGTCCGACCAAAGCCGTCGTGGGTGGCCTCTCAAGGCTACAAAGCGGGAGTAGGCCTGGAGGAAACTGTCAGATGACTGGTCATCAACCAAATCAGCGTGAACTGCCCTTGACGCCATGCAACAGAAAATTATGCCCCACACTTTCTTTCCAGTCCTCTTCTTCACAGTGTCTTTCACCTCGAAGGGACCAAAGAGATCAAGTGTGGTGTTTTCGAAAGGGGAAGAACGCTGTGAACGCTGCGGAGGGAGCTCACTCATCATCTGCTGGCACATCCTTCCCTTTTGCTTACGGCACATGACACAGCTGTTTACAGTCTTCTTTACCGTTCTCCGGCCTTGTAGAATCCACGCCCTTTTTCTTGTGCGCAACAATGTGGCAGCAACACCTTCGTGGTTCGATTCATGGGCTTCTCTTGCTAGCAGGGTGGCTAGCCAAGAGCGGAATGGGATCAAGGGAACGGCTGTTCCATCTTCATTCCAGGACTGGACTCTGCCTCCACAAAGAAGAAGTCCTGTGTTTACATCTGTGTGAACGACCAGGCGGTTCAGTGTCGAGTCTTGGAATTTTACTCCATCTTGTGCTGCAAGGGCAAGGTCTCGGAAGGCTTCCGCTCGTTCCTTTGCAGAGAGTGTTGAGCCACTTGCCTCCCACTTTGGCGAGTCCAGGGGGGGCCGCCTTCTCAGCCATGTCTCCGCTGCTCGTCGAACCCAGGCTACCGCTCCACGCAGCTTTCCCAGTGCGCTGAAGCGTTGTGGCTCCACAAGGCTGACCAGCCCAATGCTCCAGCGTCTTTTCCTCCTCGCCGGCACAGATGTTGGATTTTCGCCAGTCTGAGTCTCTCGTTGTACCTCGTCCCCATCGACGTCTGCCTTGGAGTCAGATGTTCCAGCGCCATTTTTCTGTCTTGACTGGGCTCTGGTTACGGCTACCGAGAACGCCTTCCGCTGAAGTTTTTTGACGTCTTCAGCAGCAGAGGATGTTATCTCACTGGCCGTTTTTGTAGGCCAATCACTTTCTGGCCATTTCAGGAACTCTGGGCCTTTCTGCCACCGTGACTCTTCATTGAGTTCTTCAGAAGTGGCTCCCCTGGTGACGATATCAGCTATGTTGCATTTGCCTTCGACCCACCTCCAGTCTTCCACTTGTCCGTTCTTTTGTATTTCACCAATGCGGTTGGCAAAAAAGGTCTGGTAGCCATAACTGTCCTTTTGAATGGCCGCCAGGATGGTTTGACTGTCCACAAAGTGAAACCAGCGCTCTACCTTTATGTGACAGTGCCTTTCAAAGTACTTTTTCAGCCGGCTGGCGAAGACTGCACCGCAGAGTTCTGCTTTGATGACATCTCCTTTTTGGTCGAGTGGGGTCAGTTTGGCCTTCGACTCCACCAGCTTGACAACGACGTTGTTTAGCGTCGTCCACCGGAGGTAAAGCACAGCTCCATAAGAAGATTCGCTCCCGTCCGAGAAGGTGATGCCAGTTGGCGGACCGATGGTTTCAGGAGGGGTGAGGCTTCTGTCAAACCTGACTTGGCCAAGTTTCACATATTCCTCAAAGAGTGTGATTGCGGCCTCCCGGAGCCTTGGTGAGAGGGGGATGTCCCACGTGTCTGTTGGTGGATTGTCTTTGTTGGCTTCTTGGAAAGCTTCCCTGATTAGCATCGCACCCTTCTGTTTGGCTGGTGAGGCGAGGCCAATTGGGTCATAAAATGCAGCAATCTGACTTAACAACATACGTCGAGTGAGTGGTTCTGGTGTTCCACTTCTGACCTCCTCCACCCGCAGGTCGAGACCCGTTCTCATTTTTCTGCGTTTTTTTGAGAAGTTTATCGAGGTCATCAAACGCAGTTTGTCAGTCTCAGGCTCATATCCGACCCCCAGTGCTTTGTTGTCTTCCTCATGCAACTGATTAGGCAGCACTAGCGTCTTTGGTGATGTGGATTTTGGACTGGAGTCAGCCGGGATCTCACTCCTCCCACTTTGGCACGATAGGACCCACGGCTTGAGGGCGAAACCTCCGGCATTCAAGATTTCCTCTACCCCTTTGGTTATTCTTTCCAGGGTTTCAGGGTCGTTGTGTGAAGTGAGGATGTCATCCACATAGCTGTCCTCCGTGAGAGCTCTACGTTCCTCTACCATTTCGGTGAACTGGGGAAGGTTGGCCGTCTCCCTCATCGCAACCTGAGCGATACATCCTGCCGGTTTGTCACCGATATTCAATCTAACAACAGCGAAGACCTCGATGTTATCCTCAGGATGGTCTCTCCAAAGAAATCGGTGGAGGTGGACCTCCTTGTCTTTCAACCACACCGAATTGTACATTTTTTTAATGTCGCCCAGTGCGGCATGCAGTCCACTCCTAAATCTCAGGAGGACTCCTCTGATTGGATTGAGGACATCGGGACCCTTGTGAAGGAGGTCATTCAGGCTTACCCCACGGAACTCCTGGCTGCTGTTCCACACGATCCTTACAGGAGTTGAATTAGAGTGAGGGTTTGGCGCAACCAGGTGACTAATATACCACTTTGGCCCTTTCCAGCATTCCAGTTCCTCCTTGGTGAGTTTGACGGCAGCTCCTCTCGAGACCATGTCGTGGATTTGCTCTGTGTAAGCATTTTTCCATGCAGGTTCCCTCTCCAGACGCCTCTCCATGTTTATGAATGTTGCCTCCACAGCGTATCGGTTGTCCGGCAATGTTGAGGGGTTTGCTCTCCAAGGATATGCTGCGTCCCAATGGGGGGAACTGCTGTGTTTGTCTGCTAACACATAAGTGAGACACTCCTTTATTTTCTCTAGGTCTCTCTCATCCTTGAGGGTCATTTCCTTTCCTCCAGGAGGACACTTTCCACACTTGCAGCTGCCACACAGGGGAGTGCAGGCCGCGCCAATGCTGTCCCACTTAAACCATTCAAACACTTCCTTGTTGGTGGTTGTTGTGGTTCGCGCTACTTTGTCTCCCTCTGCTGGAGCTATAATTGTCTCCTTGTATGCTATGGAGGCTGCTCTCATGGTTCTTGCAAGATGAGTCTCAGATCGGTGCACAGCCAGATCAACGGTTTCAATGAGGTTAGGATGAGTTCCACCAACAGTCTTTCCCAACGGTCCGTCCCAGAGGACGAGGTCACCTATGATCTTAGTCGGCTGGGGAACCAGACGACCTTCACGGTGACTGATGAGGAGGTCAATTCTTGTTGGCCGAGCCAGCTCGTCTCTAGTGACATTGGGGAAGAATTTCTGCAATTCTTTGGGGGAAACGGGTTGAGTCACCTCAGCAATGTTTTCTAACCCATAGCAGAGGATTTTGTGTTCGGCCACCTTTCCTTTGGGTGTCTTGACCTTTAGCCGCAGGAAGTACCGTTTGGTCACAACCGTTTTTTTCATCCCACCGATGCCGTGAACGATGAGCTTGATTGTCTCGCCGTGCAATCTAAGGCGATCAGCTGCTTCGTTGGTGATGTAATTCGTATCAGAGGCGAGGTCAATTAAAGTTCCAATCAGAGAGCCGGAATTTGTTGTCACCTTCATCAGCATCATCACGACTGGATGTTCCCTCAGTGTATCACCAGACTTGGTGCACACCGTGGAGGATATTTTGTTAGAAAATGCCTCTTTATATTTTTCCCTTTGCTCTGGGGTGAGATCAGGCAGGAACCTCTCCTGCTTCTCAGTGAGACCAAGTTTCTTTCCTCCAGTTCTTACGGTTCGGTGATCCTGACTGTCGGTGTCTTTCTTCGGAAAAGAGGGCTTCGGACACAGAAGGTAATTATGGTCTGACATTCCTCCTTTCCTGCAGTCTTGTTTTGGGCAGAGGAATCTTGTCGTGCACCCTTTGCCATCCTTATCATGTGACCGCAGGCACTTTGAACACAACTCCAGCCTTTTTAAGTGAGCTCGCTTGCTGGAGAGGTCTTGGTCCCTGAAGGTCTTGCATGCAAAGAGCTTGCCAGTATGTGAGCTATCGCCGCAGACAGCACAGTTGGGACAGTCCATCAAGCCTGCAGTAGATTTACTGAACGATTTTTTCAGCCTTTTCTCAGAGGTGTCTGATGGGCCCTTTTCCACAGTGCTTTTCTCCACAGGGTTTGGCTCCAGCTGATCCAACTCCTCCAGGATTTCCTCCTGTTTCTTCAGAAATTTTAGCAGGCAGTCGAAATGGTTCAGCGTGGAGAACTGGTTTGCAGGGTCGGCCTTGTGCATAATCCACTCCCTCTTTAATGAACTGGGAAGTTTGCTCTCTAGGGACTGGGCGACAATGCGGTTCTTCATTGCGTCTTCTTCTCCAAGGATCTGGAGGTTACAAAGTGCTCTCTCCACAGCCTGAATTAATTCAATCGTCCTCCTGGAATGATTTCCTTTGACAGGAGGAAGAGACTGAACCTCGTTGCAGATCATCAGCACAATTTTGGACTTGTTTCCATATTTATTGTCCAGCAATCTGAAGACGTCGTCTGCGGATCCACAACTGGACAAGACAAGGTCCTTTTTCACGTTCTCACTGAGGCTCCCAAGCAGGTGGAACTTCCTCACGCAGTCTGCCCCTTGTGGATTTCCAAGTTGTTGCAGGTTCTCCCATTCTGCTTTCCAGCGGTAGTAGTCCCTCATGTCACCAGTGAATGTGGGCAGCCGTGCTCTCTCGAGGCTGATTTGGGGCCTTAAGTCAAATGATTCCTGGGACATGTTGGGGCTGCTTCTTCGCTGGAGGAGGGGCTGGATTCTTGTGCTTGCGCTGGCCTCCAGCTTGAGGTTGGAGGGCCCTTTAGAGGGCGATGAGGGTGCTGGGTTTTCCCCTGACGTCAGTAAGCCATCAGCCTCGCTGTCCTGTCTTGAGTCCCTCCCTGCAACGTCCACAGGATCCTCTCCCTCCATTGCAAGCTTGTCAGACAAAGCCAAGACCCTTTTCTTTAATGTCCTGTGGCGGGTTTGGAGATCCACAGCTCTAAGACCAGGAATGAGGTCTTGCCATTCCAGCAGCATTTCTTCAAGCTCTGTGACCTCTCTGTCCAAGCCTTTAATTCTAAGTCGGTGGTCCTTTAATGATCGGTGCGGACTAATTTCTTCTTCCTCCGCCTGAACAATGGCCGACTCAGCCGTCTTGGCTTGAATAAAGAACGTGGGTTCAGCATAGCCGTTCCAGAAGGTTTCCTGGGCGCCCTTCTTTACCTCGAGGAACCTGTCGGCGCACTCAGCGGTTTTCTCATCAATTTGAGTTGCTGATTCTCTGACTTCTTCGTCATTTGATTCCCTTAGGGCTTCTGCATATTCGTATCCTGCGTCTGATACTTTGCAGAAGTCTGCTTTAAAGTGTTTCCATTCAGTCAGGATTTCACTTGGTTCCAAGAGTTCAAATCTTGTGAGGGTGTGACTCCTTTTTGTAAATGAAGCTTGTGCCCTCGATCGCACACTCTTGAGTTTCTCCAGGTCTGCCATTTTTTTCTTTGCTGTTGACTGGGAGCTGGTTGTCACTAACAGTGGGTTCCTCTACAGGGGACTTTGTTCCACTCTTTGTGTGTAGTGCAGACTCTTTTGTTCAGTGCAGCTTTAATGGCAGTTGGAACGTGTTTTGTTTTGTTTTATTTTATTTTTATTTATTTATTTATTTTTATTCATCCACTGCACAGATCCGGTGCAGTAGCAGGAATTGGTTTATAACTGTTCCGGTTTTTTGAAAATCCCCCCGGACAGGGTGTAGGGAGAGTGGACGAGGAATAACTCAGCTTTTCTTTGTTTTTATTTTCTTGAAATTAATGTACTGCTTCTCTGGCAGTACAACGTACATTTGGGTTGTAGCAGCAGGTTATAAACCAGTACCGCATCACTCTCCCGACAATTTTACGTCACTGCACGGATCGCTTCCGCTTATGGGCAACCGGCGGCACACAGCTGATTAATAATGACATCACACCGTGGACCACCCACCTTACACCCCGCTCCTCCCACTGTGATTTATTGGAAGTGATTTCTAACTTAACAGAGCCGTTGTCTTCTCTACAATAAACTATAAATCCTTTTTCCACTTTTCTACACATTTGTATGATAGAAAACAGGTATCAAACTTATTCAGTCTCTTATGATCTTCATAATGCCTCCTCCAAGAGACATATCTTAGTAACAGGTCTCTCTAACGTGCTTGTCTTCGTTTGAACACAAACGCTGCGGACCGTCCCCTTTGAGTCTGGCATTATGTTGACGATTTTTCCTAACAGCCAGGAATTCCGTGGAGCAGAGGAGTCAACAATGAGGACGACGTCTCCCACCTTGAAATTCCTTCTTGTTGTGTTCCATTTTTGTCTTTCCTGTAAGAGAGGTAGGTACTCTTGTGTCCACCTGCGCCAAAACAGGTCTGCCATATACTGGATTTGTCTCCAGCGACGACGCACATAAAGATCTTCCTTCGAAAACACACCGGGGGGAACATTTGGCTGTGTTCTCATCACCAACAGATGATTCGGGGTCAACGCCTCCAGATCATTGGGGTCATTTGAAGCTGTTTTTAGGGGCCTGTCATTGATGATACTTTCTACTTCACATAATAGTGTATGTAGTCCTTCATCGTCCAATATATGCTGCTTTAACAGGGCACTCATGACCTTCCTAACTGTTCTTATCTGACGTTCCCAGACACCTCAGTGGTGGGATGCAGCAGGAGTGTTAAATATCCATTTAACTCCTCTTCTCAGCATAGATTCTTGGATCTTTGACTGGTCTATGTTTTTTAGAGCCTCCTTTAACTCTCTTTCCGCGCCGACAAAATTGGTGCCGTTGTCTGAGCGGAAAACAGACACTTGTCCTCGTCTGCTTAGAAAGCGACGTAGTGCGTTAATACACGAGCTAGTGTCGAGAGAGTATGATACCTCTATGTGTACTGCTCTACTGGTTAGGCATGTGAAAAGCACACCATACCTCTTCACTTTGCTGCGACCTCTGCTGACCTCAAATGGTCCGAAGAAATCCACGCCAGTGTTTGTGAAGGGCGGCTTGTCTGGCAATAACCTATCTTCTGGCAAATCTGCCATTTTTTGCTGACGGACCTTCGCACGTGGTCTTCTGCATGTTTTACACTCTGAGATTATTCTCTGTATTGCTGAGCAGGCCTTTGGTATCCAGAACTTCTGTCTCAGTCTTGCGAGAGTGTAATTTCTACCTGAGTGTCCAGTCTCTTCATGCACGTGACGGAGGATGAGCTTGGCGGTCCATTCATCCTTGTGCAGGATAGCTGGGTGTTTGGCGTCCAACGGCATCGCGGATTGGCTCAGCCGTCCTCCTACCCTTAGCACTCCATCTTTCAAGTACGGATCCAACTTAAATATATTGCTATCCTTTCTCACGTGATCCTTTCCATCTCGCAGGGCTTTAATCTCCTCTGCATATTATTCTTTCTGACATAGACGAATTAACTCCATCTCCGCCTTGGCAAGATCATCTGTGGTGATCACTTGTTTTTTCAAACTTTGCTTGTACCTGAGCATTTTTCGCAGGAGCAAAGATTCTGCTTTAGCTGAGTTATTTTCTCCTTTATAGATCGCTTCTTGAAACTCTTTTCTTTTTTGTCTCATGTTTAGCAGGATTTCTTTCAGGCGTATCAGCCAAGCTGTCGCCTTCTTGAGCCTGTACCAGCATGAGAAGTGGTGTACAAACTGAGTCATTACATCCAGTTTTTCATCTGCATGTATGAAAGACACTTGAGCTGACCTTTTGACCTCTGCGTCTTCTTCTTCTGAGTGAATGGGCTGGTCAGGACGTTCAGGCCATTCACTCTCAGGTCTTAACAGGAACTCTGGTCCCTGCATCCAGTCTTTGCTCTGCAGCAGACCCTCAGCGCTTAATCCTCTTGAAGCCTGATCCGCAGGGTTATCTGCAGTGCTCATGTACTTCCACTGGGATGGCCTTGTAGCTTCTTTAATGAATGAGACTCTGTTAGCTACGAATGTTTTGTACCGTGCAGCATCGTTTTCAATGTACTTAAGTACTGTCATACTGTCGGTCCAAAATCGCGATTCATCCAACTCTAACTGCAGCTCATGTTGAAGCATCTTATCCATTTTCACAGCTATCACAGCTGCTGTCAGTTCCATCCTGGGAATAGTTATCAGTTTGAGTGGTGCCACTCTTGACTTTCCAATCAGGAATTAAGTGAACTTCTGGTCCTTTTCATTAGTCAGCAAGAGGTAAGATACTGTACCATACCCATCATTGCTGGCGTCGGAAAAATGGTGCAGTTGTGCTGTTTTAATGACACCAAATCGTGGAGGCTTAATGCACCTGTTTACACAAAAGGATGACAACCTTTGTAAACCTGTTAGCCATTTTTTCCATCTTTTTGCTTGTTCTTCTGTCACTTCATCATCCCAGGCCCTCTTTTCTTTGCAGAGTTCCCTTAGGAGCAGCTTGGCAGGGAGGACAAAAGGTGCCAAAAATCCCAGGGGGTCATACGCTGAGCTTATAACTGACAAGATTCCTCTTCTTGTACATGGCTTTTGCTGTACCTCAATCTTGATCTGGAACGTGTCAGAGTTTGTGCACCATTGGACGCCCAGTGCCCTCTCCATGGGTAGTTGATCATTGTCCAGATTGAGATCTTTAATCCCCGAAGCCCTGTTTTCTTCTGGGTTGACATTAGCAGCGCTCTGGAGTTGCTTGTCCATTTGCTTAAATGGAATCCTCCACTGAGGCACAATGACCTCAAGTCCTTAGCGAGAGCAACAGCGCCATCATCCGATGACACCGAGCTCAGACAGTCGTCAACGTAAAAGTTATTTAGGATTGTCTCAACCGCTTCAGGTGCAGCCCACTGCTTTCCTTCTTCACCTGTCCTCCTTAGGGCGTATTAAGCGCAGCTGGGGGAAGAAGTAGCTCCGAACAGATGCACGCGCATTCTGTACTCTGCTGGCTCCAACCTCAGGTCGCCGTCCGGCCACCATAAGAACCGCAGCAAGTCTGAATCCTCTTCTGGTACCTTTACTTGGTAAAACATAGAGTCGATGTCTGCCATCATGCCCACTGTATCCTTCCTGAACCTTGTCAGAACTCCAAGGAGAGTGTTTGTAAGGTCAGGACTAGGGGTGGGACGATACGGGTAAGTCCCAATTCGATACTTTGGCGATATGTGGCCCAGGATATCGATAATATCACAATATTTTCGATATTCGATATATCGATATATCGATATATCGGTAAGAGCGATATATCACGATATATGGGACTGAAAAAGAAAAAATACCTATAAAAAGGAAAACGTCTGTAGTTATGCATTTATTCAATGCCAAAACTTCATACAAGAAAGTGCATTTGTATATTTCCTCACTGTCTCCTAGGCTTGTAAATGTAAATACTGTACAGCTGGACAAATTAAAGTGCATGAACATTAATAACATGTTTTATATAAACCAGGACAGTGCACTGCTTTGTAATAATTAAATACATTAAATAATAATTTCACAAATATAATTATTGTGAAATAACTAAGAAATAAATAACTCAAATAGGCTTAACAATATCCCTTCTTTTCCAATATCCTTTTAGCCTGTCTAATTTATTCTGTCACCACACACACATATTGCCATGAAGCATCAGGCATTTTTTACCTATGTCATGACAAACTGTATCCGATAACAGAAGAAACCAAACAAGCTATAATAAATATAAATAATATGAACTTCATTGAACTAATATAACATTTTGAAATTTAAGCTGAAATATCCAAAGCACTAAACACTGGTTTTGCACGGGTGGGGGTGTGTCTGTATGAGAGTGTCCGTGTCCGTGTGTAACGTGTCTGGTGATTCAATGATCTGCAAGTTTTCCCAGCACACGGTTGACTGGACACGGAAGGATACGAGCGAGGATCACTTACAGAGTGAAAAGCATAAACGTCATAACACAAAAAGACTGACGATCATTTACTTTAACGGCGTCTGTAGTAGGTGGAATAATTTTGTATTACAGTACGACGCGCTCTCCTCACGTGGAGCGCGAGAGCGGGGTCTGTTTCTTAACGCAGCTGGTTGTGTGAGCGGAGATTAACGCACATGGAAGTTTAAACACAGGCTCAAACAGCAAGTAATTTCCAGTATTAACAGTGCTGCTCAGCCCGCTGTCTGTACGGAGTAAACTGTGGTTCTGTATTTTCTGAGCTGGTTTCTCAGGCGGCCGTTTGTTTTGCTCACGAAGGCAGCGGGGGCGGGCGGGGCAGAGCTTGAACAATAGTGCAGTGACAACCGCGTAAACCATTATGTGTGTTGTAATAAAATATCGATATTAGCCGACAGTATATCGATTATTTATTGAAACAGAGAGCACAACAATATATTGAAATATCGATTTTTTTCCCCACCCCTAGTCAGGACCCTGAAGTTGATCGTTCAGTGATACTCCCTGATATGATGCAGTACAATCAAAAACGACTCTTAGCTTCTTTTTCTTGGGATGGAATACTCCGTGGTGAGGAATAAACCACACTCTCCCATCATCAGGGTTTATTTCTTCTTCTGGGACCTTAGTGGCGTATCCCTTGTGTAACAACTCTCTCATGAACCTCGCATACTCCTCGTGGAAGTCAGCATTCTTGTGAAACTTCCTTTTGAGACTTATGAGACGCTGCTTGATTAGAGATCTGTTGTCAGGCATTTTTATTTCTTTGTCTTTCAAAGGTAATCCGATACAGTAGTGTCCGTCGACGAGCTGCGTGGATCCTTTGACTGAGTCGAGGAATTGATGGTCTTCCTGCGACATCTCAGATTTGTCATCATGTCCTCTCTCTGGGAAATCTGCATCGTACAGCTGAGTCAATAGACTTTCCACATTGGACACTGAAATGTGATTGACTGAATGAGTCATCATGTCTCGATTAACCACAGTATTGCCTCTGAGTGGGCCATTGATAACCCAGCCAAGGGATGTCCTTACTGCGTAGGGCCCATCACCTCTACTGTTTATTATCTGTCGAGGCTCCATGGCTTTGTAGACATCTGTACCAATAAGCAGCCCGACTTCTGCTTCAATGTGCAGGAGATGAACTTCGTGCATGTAAGGCCACTGTTCCACATGTCTCTGCAGAGGTATGGTGTCTCTTTTTACTGGTATACTTGGTTGAGTGAACACCTGAGGAAGGTCTATGTAATTCTCCTCTTCCAAGCCACAAACTTCCAGATCTGACAGTACATGAGTGTTCACCTTCTTTTCAGATCCTATAGTAGTGAGTAAAAGCTCTGCTTTTCTTCCTCGCAGGTTAAGCTGGTGCATGACCTCTTCAGTGCAGAAGGTTGCGGTGCTTCCCTGGTCTAAAAATGCATAGACCTGCATTACTTTATTGCTTCTTTTGCATTTAACCTTGACTGGTACTATGGGGAGAATGGTTTCTCCATTACCTGCCCCAGTATCTCCTTGGCTTTTATGCTCTGTCTCTACAAAGGCACTAGTCACCTCACTAGTCGTTTCTGTGCTCTTACCTTCATTCCTCTCTGATGCGGCTGGAACATCCTTTGTGCCATGCAAAATACTTGGGTGCTTTCCTGAACACTCCCTGCATTGCATCCTTTTACGGCAATCCTTACTCAGATGACCTTGTGTGAGGCAGCCAAAACAGAGTCCTTTTGTGACTAGGAATCTGATTCTGTCTTTAGGGGCCTGTTCTTTTATCTTCCAGCAGACCTCAAATGCATGGCTCTTTTTGCAAAACATGCAGGGGCTTTGAAAAGCATCAGCTGGTTTGACTGAATCCTGCTGCTTGTGTTGTGATTGTTGAGCATCACCTTGTCCTCCAGCCGGAGAGACGGTTGTAGCAAAGCTACTCTTGGGGTTACTTCTCTTGATGTTTAGCTTGGGCTTCCCCTTTTCCTCAACACTCACATCCAAAATGTCGCCAAATAGTGGATCATTGACAACCTTCGCTTCCCAGTTGATAAAATCCACTACGTCAGTAAACCTGGCTCTTCTTTTTGCTCTTGTTTGGATCTCATATGCTTGGTTTCTCCACCGCTCTTTCAGTTTAAAGGGTAGTTTTGAGATGACAGTCTTCATATTACTAGGATTGTCCATCTCATCCATGAACTCCACATCGTTCATTGTGTTTCTGCATCCTATTAGAAATAGAGCATATGCATGTAAGGCTTTCCTGTCTTCTGCCTTTATCTGGGGCCATCCAAGGGCTTTATTCATGAAAGCTGTGGCTATTCTCAGCTCGTCCCCGTAGTGCTGTTGAAGGAGCCCCCTTGCTTCTTTGTAACCCTCATCTGGTCTCATGTGTTCACAGCTACGAACAAGGTCATGAGGTTCTCCACTTGTGAACTGCTGCAGGTATAGCAACCTGTCCTGTTGATTAGCAGTCTTACTCTCAACAGTTCAAATGCTCGTATGAATGAATGGTAGCTTAATGGGTCTCCGTAGAATATTGGGACATCTCTTCTTGGGAGTTGTGACACATGCTGTTGATTCACCAGCATCTCTGTTATCTCGTTTTGACACTGCATTATTTTACAGATGCCATCAGAAGTCGCTGCTTGCTGTGAATGGTCTGTAGGTGCTGCTGAACTGGCTGTTCCATGAGCTGGAACACTGACACGAACATTAGCAGTCCTGGCTGGTTGTTGAGAGTTCGTAGGTGCGTATGGACTGGCTGTTCCATGAGCTGGAACCCTGACACGAACATTAGCAGTCCAATCTGGTTGTTGAGAGTTCGTGGGTGCATGTGTTGAAGACCCAGGATGAACGTGAGCAGGCTGAGGTGATCGCTGCGTGCTTTTAAGTGCAATGAAGCTCACTCGTGAAAGTATTTCTTCATCTTCGACGTTACCTTCAAAGGTGTCCTTTAAGCCTGCGCTGTGCGTGCCCTCTGCCTCATAATATTCATTCATTCCATCCTGACCATCTTCAAACCCTGCATAAACCTTTATCTTGGCTTCTGATGCAGCAATCTTGGACTCTAGCTTCAACTGTTCCTTGCGTGCCTTTAAGCGTGCCTCTTCCATCTCAATATCTTGTCTTTTGTTTAAGAAGGCAGCTTGTGTTAGCAGTTCTTTGCGCTCTGCCTCCAGCTTTAGGCGGGCGGAGCTTGTTGTGGACGCTTGTGAGGAGCGACTGCACGCTGAGCTTGCTTTTCTCCCTTTGGATGTGCGAATGATAACCTCTGAAATGCTGTCACTTGGTTGTATAGCATCATCGCCCTCATAGTCTGCATCAGTCTCTTCTTCAGGATATTTAGTCCTCTATTTCCTGAACAAAGTTCTCCATTTCCAAACATCTGGGCATAAACCAGTTCTCTTGATCCTCTTCTTTATCTTCATCGTCGAGAAGAGGCAACAATTGTTCATTGATCTCTTTATATTGTCCATAAAACTTGCCAAAAAGAAACAGTGCTTCTTCTTTAATTATTTCTACATTAGCTCTGTCTTTCTTTAGGATTTCAATATCCTTTTTACGAGTAAGATGAGATAACTTGCCTTTTCTCTCACGCTTAAGCCTGTTCAGTTTTTCTTCGACGGCCTTTGCCGTGGGCTTTGGCGCCCTCTTGTGGCCGTCCGCCGCAACGTCCATTCTTAACGGTCGCTCCCGTCGGTAAACTTTAATGCACACAAACGGTCCTGTTTGCCTCACGACAGTTTCTCGCTCTTTAATATTTCCTTGAAATCTTTCAAGAGCATTATTTTCTTGTGCATTACGTCTTCAAGCTTGACTGGGCGACTGTCCCGTTGGCAATGGGAACGGAAATCCACGTTACTCACTTTGCGGCTTATCCACGTCCAGAAGGTGCACCTGGCTTGGCTTTATCACTGGTAAGTGAAGGCTCTCTCTTACAATCCTCTTCTCCTCTAGAGGCATCCGTCGTTTGTGCGCAATTCTCTTTGCGAGCTTAGTTTTTGACTTTATGTTAGTGTGGCTCCGTCTAATTCCTGGTAAAAGCACACTAAGCCATGGTTCCGAGCATGTAGTTGACGCGTACTTCAAATAAAAGTCACAGTCCGTGTTCTTCTTTCAAAAGTTTAGTGAAAAACTTTTCTTTCAGCAAAAAAAACAAAAAAACTGTGCAATTATATAAAAAACAATATTCTCGTGTAAGCACGGTCAAAAACTAGTGTGCTCTCTCGGTTACATAGCTTCACAAAAAAGCAATAAAAACGTACATCACGTGGCATATATGCAACCAATGAGAAAGCTGCAGTTATTAATATTATTAGGCAAACACCTTGCGAACTGATATTAAACTGCATATTATTCTAAATACACTTAATCAAATATTCTAAAATCTAAATTATTAATCACCTTCTATACATGACAAATGGCTCTAACATATATATATATATATATATATATATATATATATATATATATATATATATATATATATATATATATATATATATATATATATATATATATATATATATATATATATATACAATAACAGTCGTAGCTTTGTTTTGTCTGTAGTTTTGTCTGAATATAAAGTGAAGCTTCATGTTTTCTTTTTTTTACCAGATAGATGAATAAAGTTCTATCTATCTATCTATCTATCTATCTATCTATCTATCTATCTATCTAGTAAAAACATGAAACTTCACTTTATATTGAGACAAACTAACGTGACAGCTACAACTGTTAGATTTCATCTATTAAACCAACATTTAGGCTCGGTTTCATAGACAAGGCTTATATCAAGCCAGGAGTAGGCCTAAGTCAGACTAGTAAAGCTAGGTCATTTAAGTGGCTTGCATGAGCGTGGCTTACATTTGTCTTAGTTAGTCCCAGACTGTGGAGTCCTGGAGTAAGCTTAAATGAGAACGCCTCATTAGCCTAAGTGGGAGCACAGTCTGTTAGCCTAATGGTGTTCATAAAAACCTGGAACGGAATTGAGGACAGTTTTGCTGGAGGGAATTTTGACACCAAACATGGTTGAAGCTAAAAGAACACGTTCAAAGAACTATACTATGTATGAAAAAACTCTACTTAAACAAATTTTGGGAAATCATGCTGTTATTGAAAGTAAAGGGCATAGTGCTGCTGTTGAACATAAGAAGAACAATGCTTGGGCTGCCATTTGTAGTGAATTCAATGCAAATGAAAATGTAACCACACTTTTGTATCTAACAGTGTTCTTTTCCCAGAGGAAATTATTCTAACCCTGGTGGAAGAGCAAGTGCACAGTGACTGTGCACCCTCCACATCTGGCATGGCATCCCAGAGAAAAGATGCTGCCAAAACCTTCCAGCAGAGACCAAAAAGGATGTCAATGCATGAAAAGTTAACCTTAGAAGTTCATGAGCAGAAAATGAAATATCTGAAAGAAGAGCATGACATGAAAATGAGAATTCTACAGGTCGCATTGGATATGAAATTAGAAGAGAGAGTTGTTCAAAGAAAGATGCATGAGATAGCTATGTAATGTAATGAAATACACTTGACAAGAGTTTGAGTATTGTAGTCACCACAACCTAAATTTTAGGACAGCCTTGGTTGAGTTTCTCATTTAATTTTTCAGCACACTATTGCACTGCAATATTGCACTGCAATGTGAAAGCAGCTCTGAGTGCAAGTCCTCGTTGGACTGGCATGGGCACATCTGAATCATTCTGGTCTTCCATTGGAGGGTCAGGACAATTATACTGCTTTAGGTAGTTGTGCAGCTTCAGGTAGTTGTGCAGAACAGTTGTAGCAATGATCACCTTGCAGCATCTTCTTGGCTCAAAACGAAGTGTATTGGATAAACACTGGAATTGATTTTTCCACACTCCAAACATACGCTTGATCATCCCTTTAGTGAGAATATGAGCTTTGTTATATCTTTGCTGCTCAGTTGTTGTGGGATGTGGCCAAGGTGTGAATAAATAGGAACTCTGCACATATGCACTGTCACCAATTAGTATTCCGCTATGTTGCCCTCTCTCAAACTGAGCACACAATGAAGAGTTGTGAAAAATCCTTGAGTCATGTGTTGCTCCCTTCAAACGGGCAACAATGTTTGAAAATTCTAAATTGGGAGTGCATACAGCCTGAACATTGATGGAAAACTAGTTCTTACGGTTCCTGTACTCCTCAGCATCAGGAGTTGATGGACACTTGATTTCAACATGACATCCATCAATACAGCCAATCACTCCTGGGAAGTTCCCATATTCGTAGAATCGCGATTTATAGTTGGTTTGCTCAGCAGCATCAGGGAACTTAATGTACAGATTTCTCAGTTCACAAATGGCACTGCAGACATTGTGAACTATTCTACACACTGTTGCTTTGCTGACACCACACAAATCACCAGTTTCACAATGAAAGGTTCCAGATCCCAAGAATCTCAAAGTGATCAGAACTTGGACAGAACTGGGTACAGGCCTTCCTCTTTGAGACATGGAGGAAAGTCTAGGCTCAAGCAAAGTAATTATCTCCAGTACATCTTCTTTGTACATACGAAAGCGGTCTCGGAAAGTTATTTCATCAAACTGATTCAATGGATTACTCCTATCCACAAGTATTTGTCTGGCTGGCCTCTGTAGCGAATATTGGTCTTCATTTAGATATTCCAAATACTCCATGCTCCCAAACCATCTGTGCTCCCTTTCACAAACAGTACTAAGCTGAAGTTAAACCTGCCTCTTTGCAGGATTAATATAAACTTCAATTTAGTCCTAGAGTAGCTCTAATCCACCATCCTGCAATTGGCTTTGTTTAATCCAGAACAGACAAAATCTATGACTATTTTAAGATATGTCTGTGCAAGTGACTTAAAGTTAAGCCAGCTCAAACAGCATTTTAGTCTGAGACTAGGCTTAAGCCTTGTCTGTGAAACCGGGCCTATCTTCCTAAATGATTTATTTCAGCCAGCAGTAATTCTCCACAGAGCTGTGGGTTGACGCCATGGGTTGACCCAGCGATCACGTCTGTTCTCCAACCGTGAACTGCTGCTGTTACCATGGTAACAGTAGCTGCTGCCCGGGGCCAGCGGCTCTTCTGATCCGCGACACATCGGATCAAATGTCTTAACAGGCCTTATTTGGATAAACTGATCTCAGGTCGGGGATCTTAACGGTTACTTTTACGCCTGAAAAGATGTTAAAACTTAATAAAGTGGCATATTAACAGCGCTACAGCTGAAATTAAAACAGCTTCTAGCCTGCTTTTAGATCTCATCTTTTGCTGTCGTTTTGGTGCGAAATGCATTCTGGGATGCACTGTAGCACACTGCTGTGTGAACGGTCTGCTGGAGCAGCGTTCTGAATCCTTCATTTAGTAGGCAGTATACAGTGCATACTTTGCAGTATGTAGCATGTAGTACGGTAGTATCCGAATTCGGAAACAGCCTATTTTTACAGTCACCACTCACAGTTCCCACGCACATTTGTGAGTTATGGGTCGCCTAGTAAATACAGTCTCACCTTTTATTCTTCTTGCTCTTTTTTCACCATAGCGAACCGGTTCAGCATTTGCTTCACATTGTGCGCCTGACAATCTCCCACTCTATTCTTCCATCACTCATGAATAAGACCCCAAGATACATAAACTCCTCCACGGAATATCCTCTATACCCGCAAGTTTGGTCACAGATTAAGGATGCCAAATATGAAAGAATAGTGGGAATAAAAAATGATGCCAAGATCCCACACAAGTGATTGCACCGCTGCTGAGGACATCATGTTGACCTCTGAAAAAAAGACGCTGCATCCTTTCATGTGAAAGCCATCAGATACTCCTGATGATGTATAGCACTTCTGAAGGAGTTTCCTGTCTAAAAGAACTCGCTTTCAGCCACTTCCTCTTATCACTTGCTTCCAAGACCCAAGAGGGAGGGGAAGGTGGATGCTTACAAAAGAGAATTGGATTGGCTCTTATAACATGATTTACAGCAACATCCTGTAGTACAGCACAGTCTGAACAAAAACAATGTTTCTGCTGTCAAATGGGAATATATCAGGTGACCGGGATGAACAGGGACTTTCAAACTTTAGAATGTTTACAGCCTTTTCAAATAAAGAATCCAGTGCTTTGTGGAGGAGGATGGGAAGAAAGACGATGGCAGGATAGACAAAGAGGGACAAAAATCACAGAGGAGATAGAAGTGGAATAGAGAAAGGAAGAGCAGGAATAAACAGCAGACGGAAGAGAAAAAGATGAGCATAAAACAAGAAAGGCCAAAAGAAGTAATGAGACGGATAAAGTTTGATTAGAGTAATTTTGCATGTCTATCTGTATCCTGATTCACACAGCAAGTCTGCTCTGCCTCCGTGGCTGCTTTATTCCAGCCTGCTGTGTGAAACTCATAGAAGCAAGAAGTGTCTCTTACAACATCCAGAGGTCGCAGAGGAACTCAAAATGAGTTTGATGTGAAAAGGTGAAAACAGAAAAGCACAGCAGGGTGGAAAAGATGCTTGCAAACTCTGCACAGAGGAAGAGACCTGTCAATCACAGAGACGGCGGGAGATGGCTCCCTGATAGAGAACTGTTGCGTGATGAACAAGTTAAAGACACTGCAGGTGTCTGACCACAGCAGTGGGGAGCCACAATCCAACTGAACTGGCTGTATTACAAACGTCACCACCTGTTTTAGTGAACTCCATCATAAATGAACCCCAATCAGCATAGGCGACACACGGGCAAGGGTGCACAGTGATCTGTGAACACCGAGGAACAGGACACATGCGTTAGTGGGGCTTTGCTCATCCAGCAGCCATTTATTACTAACTGCGCATGCGTTGGGGCAAGACTTGTGCTGTTCCCTCTCATTCCCAGGGCGCAGCAGTGCCATCTACTGACCCGGCAGTCTCATAAGAATAGAATCGCGTGGAAAACTGTCCAATAGAGTTGGACAGTTTTGAATAATCTGGTGTGTATGAATGAATGAATGAATGAATTAATTAATTAATTAATGAATGAAAGAATGAATGAATGAATGCATGAATGAATGAGTTTTATTTTTGTGTCATGTCCGAAGACCCATCCCTTACAGGATTATAAGACACCAAAAACAGAAAATCGTCAATGTACAATATCACACTCACTTAATTGGGAGCTACATAATGTACACCGGAAAAACAAAATAAATAAATCAAATTAAAAAAAAAATAAAAAATTCTTCCTCCTCAACAAAAAACAGAATAGATATTTTCACATATATGTTACTTTTCTTCATTTATCCCACGCTTTCTCTGAATAGTCAGCAAGTGCAAATACTTTATAATCAAAAATCCATTTGAGTCTCTCAGCATCACTTACCCACATCAAATCCAAATTCTTACACCTATCAAATAATTTCTGAGGCAACTCGTGATACAGAGGACAATAAAATACAAAATGGAACTCATTTTCAATATCATCGTGTATGTTTTAGTGCAAAACTGAACATAGAGACATTTTCAGAACCCTCTACACGCGGCTTCATTAAAGAAGCAAGGCTCTGGTTAAAACAATTAGAGAAAGGTGGAGTTCAGTATTTCCAGCTGTGAGTCAGAAAGTCAAGCAACCTGGGCCTTTGGCTCTTCTGAGGTCTGAGGTCAAGGTTCTTTGACCAAAACTAAACCCTTTAATAACTGAGGCATGATCTTATTGACTGAAAGTCATTTTATTTTATTTTTACTTACTTTCCAATATATTTTTGAATCATTATGAATACATTGGATCATTTTATTTATTCATCCACTTATTTGTTTTATTGTATAAAACCTTTTCAGAGTGGGGATAGTGAGGAGGTTCATTTGTCAGACATGACACATCGAGCATTGAAGAGTTAAAAAGAAGATATTGTGCTTTTCATGACATTTAAAGGGTCAACATTTTCTAAAGGTATACAATTTTCAGTCAATTTAAGCAGGGAGGAAAATGGCCTGATACGGGATGTTTAAAGGAGGTGAGGAAGCAGAGCAGGTCAGCAGCAGCAGCTGCTCTTCATTCATCAGTGTGTTGAAGCTCTCGGCACCACAGTACTGCCAAACAAGTTGACAAAGTGGATAGAGTTACTTTTGTAGAACAATTCGTTAATGTGACCAAAATAATCGCCACAAGAGCCAATTTGGCATTTGAACTTTGAAAGATTTCTGTTCAGAACAGAATGGACCTCTAGCTTTTATAAGGATGTGGGTTGAGCTTGCACAATCCAGACTGTTATCAGCAACAAGTCCGGGTTCTGTGATGGTCTGGGGTTGTTTCCGTGTCCTTGAGAAAGCTCATTTTTACTTCTGCGATGACATAATTACTGCAGAGCAGTACACTGAAGTACAAGGTGCTGCTTCTAGAGCACATCTTCACCAGGGAGGTCCATGCTCTCCAGAGAACACACTTTACTGTCTTTGTATATTTATACATTTCTACATTTTTTTTAATCTATATTTTTTATCTCCACTATATATTGTGTATATACTGTCCATATTTTTTTAATTATATATATCTTTTACTTTTTTTAATTTTTTACCCCCTTCCCTGCATGCGTGTGTGTGTGTATATTTTAAGTGTACTGCTGTTAACACAGGAGTTTCCCCATTGAGGGAATAATAAAGGATTATCTTATCTCTTATCTTATCTTACACGGCAAATATAGTTTGGCTATCAACAACTTCCTCGCAGCAACGAAATTACAACTGAGAGTTGCTTGTATAATAATATTAAATACTTTACTCCAGAAAAGTGCTAAAAGTGCCTGCACTTGTTTTTGGTTTACTCAGTTCATCAGATACGGTCCATGCTTGACTTGAGTTGAGCAGAGTGAGAGGAAGAGCTTCCCCTCCGGTGTCTGGGGTTCCTGACCTGCAGGACCTGGAGGAAATGTGGCAGGAGTGTGAAGAGAGGCTAGAATTGCCTTAAAGCTGAAGAGGATAACGTCTGCTCCTTTGTCTTCTCCCCTGCTGACGGCTCCATAGTTTGCTCGTGGCTGAAAGCCAAGCGTAAAGGTTAGAATCCCTTCTTTTAATCCTGTGTTGTTGTTGTCTGTGTTTCAAAAAATCATCTGACAGTGGTGAATCTTCCTGTCCGGGAAATACAACCTCAGATGAATAACAACATATAACCTTCTTTAGCACAAAGTTAAAAGTCTGGACAACACCCAGAACCCTCTTAATGCATACAGGATTGATATGCTGCTAATCATCAGCTGTTTCAACATGTAATGGCATGATGGGTGAAGACATTACAGGTTTTTTGTCTTATGTCGTATTTAAAGACCCACTATGATGAGAGGATTTTTGTTATTAGTGTTTTCAGGTTATTATTTAAAAGAGCACAGGTTGAAAAGACGAATGTGTTACGAATCATTTTCAAGTGTTCCCAGTTCACTTAGACTCCAGCCATCATGTCTCGTGATGGTATTTTAAACCTTCAGGTGACTCACAAATGTTTCTGTTGCAAGACTGGTCTTTAATTAATGCCTTTTCGTTTGGATGAACTTTAGTTTTCACTAATTGTTTATTGACAATAAAACAAGATAATTTTATTGAACTGATACCTCTATCTTTATTTTATCTCTGTTTTAAAGGTAAGCACAAAGATTATAAGTCGATTAATTCCTGATCTGAATTAAATAATAATTCATTTGACTACACATTTGAAGTCATTTAAACTGTGCACAATTTGAAAATCTAATTTTCCGCCTCTCTTAAAAGGTTCCAATCTTCGCTCCAGACATGGCAGCACTCCACTGACAAACTTTAAAAAATCAAAAGAAGCTTTTCGGTCTAAATCTTCAAATTGCCGATAAAAAATGGAAAACAGAAAATTATATTTATTGGATTTATTGTGGCAGCAATGGAGCAGACAATGTGTTACGTCTCGTCAGTGTGTGTAAATAATGGCAGCACTAAGGGAGCCAAGACGCCTGTAGTGTGACAGCTTCCGCTTTTGTTTGGATTTCACGCAGCAAGTTCAGCGTGTAATTGACTTCTGTAAAAAAAATCTGCTGCATTAAATTTCCCAATTGTATCATCCAACTTCTTGTCAGTGTTATGATAGTATAATGAATTTTGTAAGTCAAATTTAAATAATTAATGAAAAAGAACAAGTTGTGAATTGTTGAAGGACTGGACTGTTTGTGCAGCAGGCTGATGACTGATGACTGTGATTCTGTGATACTGTTGGCAGGAATCAAACTGTGACCCTTGACCTTTGTAAATGGTAAATGGTAAATGGCTTACACTTATATAGCGCTTTCCAGCTGTACTCCTACAGCCCCAAAGCGCTTTACACTGCAAACATTCACCCACACACACACACACACACACACACACACACACACACACACACACACACACACACACACACACACACACACACACGCGCACACATTCACACACCGGTTGTCGGCGGAGCTGCCATACACAACGGCGCTGGCCTGACAACCGGGAGCAACCGGGGGATTCAATGTCTTGCCCAAGGACACTTTGGTGGACACAGGAGGAACTAGGGTTGACCTTCAGGTTCATGGGCGAACGCTCTACCAACTGAGCCACCTTCCCCGTTTGTTCCAGTACCAACTCACAGAAGATCTTCAGCGTCAAGTTCATGAGAGACTGAAAGAAAGAGAAGAAGTTGTTTAATGTTGAGACATTTATTTTGTAGGGGCGAGTGTGACAAGTTAAAAGTGTTGTATTTTCATCTGCTACAAGTTAAAAATAATATAAATGATTTGTTAACATGCTTAAAATGAGAATCAGTTCATGGTTTGTGATATCATAAAAATGTTTAAAAAGATTTAAAAATCTCATAGAAAGGTTGATATGATTAAAATGATCCGTCACAAGTAAGAGTTCATAAAATGTCTAAAAATAGTAAAACATGTTAAAAAGTTAAAAAAAAGGTACTTTATTACAGTGCTTATCTGTGACGTTTAATTAGTCTGGATCTGAGGGTTCTGGGATCAATATCTTTGCCTCCGCCCACAAACCTCAGAGAAATGGCGGTGTTTCCTCACAAGTAAATGGTTCAGAAAAGACCAATTCACTCTCGTGATTTTTCTTCGCCTTTTTTCAGGTTTGTTATCCCTAAAATTCGCTAAATGATCGGAATAAGTTTGTGATATGTTTCGGAGTAGTTATAGAATGTTTATGTTTGTTTAAAAGTAATGTAGAGCAGAGTTTTACCGAGTGTCGTCGAGCGTGTGTGTGTCTGTAAGTGTGTGTGGGGCACGGAGCCGTCGCCGCCATTTTGTTTACCGCACGTGCGGACGGGGCGCCGCCATTTTGTGTACCGCTGTTACGCATGGAACCGCCGTCGTTTTGTGTATCTACGTCCAGTTTTCCTATTGTTTGCAAGTCTACAGGTGCATGTGATGTAAATGTATTTTGAACAGTGTTGTTTGTTAGTTATTAAAGAGGTTTTATGATTTTTGGCAAGAGTCTACTAAAGTTCTTGGGGCTAAAATAAGACATTATTTACATTTAGGGCTAATATAAGTCAAAATAGGATGTATGTCTCAGAGGGAATATTATGTTTGATTAATGTCAGATGATTTGTAACCTCTGTTAACTGTTGTTATTGTTAACATTGTGTTGCACTTGAGTAAATGCTATGGTTTGGAAAAGACCAATTCACTCTTGTGATTTTTCCTCGCCTTTTTTCAGAGGCGTAACATAGACGCCAAAAAGCGCGCCCACCCTTTGATTGAAATTTTTTGATTGAAATTCTTTATTCAGTCACTTCACCAAACAAACATTGAACACAAACATTATCAAAATAAAATAGTGATCAAAATAAAATAGTGACTGAAAAGGCACAGGCAGAAGCATAGTGCTTATATTAATGCCTGTCCTACATACCAACAAACAATAGCAAAGCTAATCCAGAAAAAACTGAAAGGAGTACCAATAAGGTTTATATATATCCTTCATACATATCCTTTTATATGCCTTCATATATACTTCTATATACACGTAATAATATACAAAATATATAAAAAAAAAAACATATACATACATATACACATATATATACATATATATACACACATACATACATACATACACATGCACATACATATATATATATACATATATACATATATATATATATATACATATACACATACACATACATACATACATATACATACACACATACATACATACACATATATACACACACACACATATACACACCTATATATGTATACACATAAACATCAAAGAACAGCAGCAAACAAAAACAAATGTTAACCATTGTAACTTTGCAAGATTGCTCTACAAATCTTTTTTTTATAAACTGAAAATGAGCTGCACATTCGTAAATCTATATTAGCTTCATTCCAGAATTTAACTCCCACAACAGATATACATCTCCTTTTAATCTCTTTTCTAGCTTTTTGTAATACAAATTTACAAACAAAACGCAAATTATAATTTGACTCATATACTGAGAAAAAACGTTGTACACAGACAGGGAGTAACTTTAATCTAACTTTATACATTATTTGCATTATTTTATAATAAACCAAATCATAAAATTTAATAATATGGGATTTTATAAATAATTGATTTGTATGTTCATAATATCCTACTCTATTAATAATACGTATGGCTCGTTTTTGTAATAGCACTATAGCATTTACTGTTGTCTTATACGTCGAGCCCCAAACTCCCACACAATATGATATATAAGGTAATATTAATGAACAATATATTAAATGTAGTGCTTTATGATTTAATATATTTCTAGACTTATACAGGATTGCTATTGACTTTGAAATCTTTCCTTTTATGTATCTAATATGTTGTTTCCATGTTAATTTACAATCAATAACAACCCCTAAGAATTTTATATCAAATACTCTTTCAATTTCAGAATCACATATTTTTAATGTAATATCCCCATAAATTTCTTTTCCGTTTCCAAAAACCATAAATTTTGTTTTTTTAATATTAAGTGATAACTTATTAACGTCAAACCAAGTTTTAAGAATGTTTAATTCCCTTTCAATTAAGGACAGAAGTTCCTTTAAATTTTTCCCAGAACAGTACATATTTGTATCATCTGCAAAAATAATAAATTTTAACAATTCAGTAACATTACAAATATCATTTATATAAAGTAAAAAAAGTTTTGGACCAATCACAGATCCCTGGGGTACGCCACAGGTGACCTCCCAGAATTGTGACATAGTGTTATTGATTTGTACACATTGTTGTCTATTTTCCAAATAGCTCTTAAGCCAAGAATAAGCCACACCTCTAAATCCATACTTATCTAGTTTTCTTAATAATATACTATAATCTAAGGTATCAAATGCCTTCTGTAAATCAATATAAATACCAACAGAATATTCATCATTTTCAATTGCTGTTGCTATTTCTTCTACCATCTCCACCACTGCATATTCTGTATTTCTATTCTCCCTAAAACCATATTGATGTTCGCTCAATATTTTATATTTATCTATAAAAAAATCAATTTGTTTAACAAATAATTTCTCTAATATTTTTGAGAATTGGGGGAGAAGGGACACTGGTCTATAATTATCAATGCAATGCTTATCTCCATGTTTGAATACGGGTATAACCTTCGCTATTTTCATATTATTTGGAAAAACACCCTTTTGGAAAGACAGATGGCATATATAGGTCAGAGGGCTTACAATTTGGCCAATAACTTCTTTAACAATTACCATGTCAATGAAATGTATATCATTTGATGATTTATTCTTGATTTCCCGCAGCCTCCGCTCCTCTGACGCCAACCTCCTGTCCCTTCCAGTCAGAACCAAGCACCGGACCTGGGGCGACAGGGCCTTCTCCATCGCTGCACCCACCCTCTGGAACTCCCTCCCCAAAAACATCCGTGACTGTACAGACCTCCCAGCATTCAAATCCCATCTCAAAACTCACCTTTACAGAACTGCTTTTAATGTGTGATTAATGTCCTGTCTCATGTTGTGTCCTTTTGTACTGTCCTGTGTAATTGTAATTTGTATTATGTGTTTTGTTTTAATGTAAAGCGTCTTTGAGTGCCCAGAAAAGCGCTATATAAATAAAATGTATTATTATTATTATTATTATTTTTTTTACAATCTCAATTACATCAGTTTCATCAATTCCATGAAGGAACATAGTATTATTGTTTCCTTTAATGAGTTCATCAAACATATGTTGTTTATCCTTAGACACTCTAATTTTACTGGCCAAGTTACAACCAACTCCAACAAAATAATTCATCTGGTTCATTGGTTCAGACAGAAAAATTATTATTTTTAATTCAATTCAATTCAATTTTATTTATATAGCGTCTAATACAACAGATGTTGTCTCTAGACGCTTTCCAGAGATCCAGAACATGAACATAAACATAAACATAAACATAAACATAAACCCCCGAGCAATTATTATATAAACAATGGCAGGTAAAAACTCCCTTAGTGGGAGAAAAGCCTTAAGCCAAACAGTGGCAAGGAAAAACTCCCCTTTAGGAGGGAAGAAACCTTGAGCAGGACCAGGCTCATAAGGGGGGACCCTCCTGCCGAAGGCCAGACTGGGGGAGTCAGCTTGTGGTTTTTTAGCAAAAACCACAAGCGTTTCCTACTTCTAACCAATCATAAGTGGTGCATTAACCTAACCAGAACTTAGCCAGAGCGTCATACAGCCACAAAATATCATTTTTAATTGCTTTTGAACCAGGAAGTGGAGACAGGC
Organism: Cololabis saira; assembly: GCF_033807715.1. Classification (NCBI taxonomy): domain Eukaryota; kingdom Metazoa; phylum Chordata; class Actinopteri; order Beloniformes; family Belonidae; genus Cololabis; species Cololabis saira. The sequence continues at coordinate 49,180,341 of NC_084593.1, read as the reverse complement.
GATATTTAAATTAATTGTTTTAACCATTCTCCCATTCCGTCAAACACAGTGAATTCCCTGGGCATCCCCTCTACGTCATAGAGTGACGAGCGTAGATCCTGATCACGTGACCACCGCCCCGATCGCGGATCTGTTTTTTTTTTTATTTATAAACTTTATTTAACATTTCAATGGACGTGGAATTAAACCGTTAAATATAGTGCTTTTGAACGGTAAATATTAAAATAAACCGTACGAATGTACATTTACAACTTATATTGAATCACTGTGAATACATCAGTCAGTTACATGATGTTAAATAAACTATCCTAATAAACAAACATATTTACAATTCCTTAACATACATCATCTCTATAAAATGTAGTTACTATTTCAGATGCACTACATAATAGATATATTCAATTGATATATGTTTTTTAAAACGTTTTTACACGTTAACCAAACCAATGTGACTACAAATATGGCGCTATGTGACTCTAGGGAAATGTAGTTCTTAGCTAATATTGTTTTTTTTCACAGAAATGGAGGTTGTTAATACTAAAATAAGAGTGTACATAGTAGTTTAAGGGCATGATACACACATTTGTCTAAATGTATTTTAAATATATAATTGTTAAATGTGTGAAAATTAATTTTAACCATGTTTTACCCTTATATTATAGCGCCACCTAGTGTTGACTACTCTGGCATGATACATTAGATAAAGAGGTTTCCATAACAGTTGGTTTCATGTCTATAGTCCATTTTATCGCAAAATTATAACCGTTTAAAAATGCATCAACGTCAAGGTTCAATGGTCATTATTTCAAAGCAGGAGGCATGTATGAGCTTCATTTTGACTCATGTTAATCTACAGGTCAAGGCCTTTCCAAAAATGTATTTGGTGTTTTCATAGGATTAAGTTTCATTTTTACCCCTGTTGGGTCGCATGACCTGTGAGGTGTGAATTCTGACCCTCGTAGCTCCAGCCTGGATAAAAATAAAAAACGTTTTTTTTTTTAAATTCTTTGGTGGGACTAATCTTCCAATGTATTGATGTTGTTCCTAATTACAGTTAGTCGGTTGGGGGGGGGGGGGGGGTGTGTAAATCACTTCAAATACAGCAATGTTACTGTATGTCATTCTGACCCAGGATGTATTTGTTAGGTAAAGTAAGGTATATTCTAACCCAAAACACAATATATGACTGTAATTTGTTTTGCGGTGCGCATGTGTTTTGCGCGGCGCGTGTGTGTGCGCTCCGTGTGTGTAGACGGCGCCTTTTCAGTTGGTGCGCCGTATGTGTGTTTTAAATCCAAAAATGACACACAAAACTGAGGGTGCGCCTTTCCACATGGTGCGCCGAATGGTCGTATTCCATACTCCCCCATCTTTTAGGAGTTATTTTCGGAGTTTCTTTCGGGAGCGCACGGGCGGGTGCTGCGGTGAATAAAGGCTGATTTATGGTTCCGCGTAAAATCGACGGCGTAGCCTACGGCGTAGGTTACGCGGCGCACGCAGGGTTTGGTGCATCGCCGCGTACCCTACGCCGTAGGGTCTGCGTTGGGGTAACGCGGACCCATAAATCAGCCTTTTAAAAAGTGAGTTTCAGCTGTCAATCAAAAGAACGTGGGGGCCCTAACGGGTTCGTAATTATAAGGCTGTGGCCCGTCATATTGGTGTGAATACACATTCACAACCTCCTCAGTGTCACAACTAACATTAAGATCCATTATTTTTCCTATTGTTGAAATTCACTGCACTCCCTGCCGCTACGTCACTTCCGGTTCAGCTTCTTCAGATGCAGAAGTAAAATACTCTCACAAAAACAACTCTGGAGGTCACTGTAGTATATATTTATGCGTATTTCAATGAAAAATTCAGTTCCTACATTATTTTCCTACACATTGATTCACAGGGTTCTCCAACCTGCAATCTGCTCTTTAAGGCTTTTCTCCCACTAGGGGAGTTTTTACCTGCCATTGTTTATGTAATAACTGCTCGGGGGTTTATGTTTATGTTCATGTTCTGGATCTCTGGAAAGCATCTAGAGACAACATCCGTTGTATTAGACGCTATATAAATAAAATTGAATTGAATTCTGAAGAGGTAAGTTTTGAGATGTTTGCATTTTTCTTAAATTGTTGGAACTTGCCCATCTTGCTCAGATGGGCAAGTTCAAAGTTATAATAAGAAAAAGTGTAATTTGAGACATTAAAACTGAGATGTATTGGTGGCACATGTGGCTTTGGTTCATACATGCACTCGTGGGCCAAATTAAGTGATTTCCCAGGCCAGATTTGTCCTGAGGGCCTTGAATTTGACACGTGCTTTGGATTTTCCAAATGTTGTTGTTCTTTTAAGACACTAAATATTAAATAGAAAAAAACACAGCAAGTAAATTCAATAAGGCACGGATGTGTGTACTTAAAAAAAAAAAAAAGTTGTTAGAGAGTTCCAATAAATAATACTGTGGAACAGACATATACAACTCTGACTGAAATGTCAAACACTGCCTTCAAAGTGAGTTTTATACCAGGTCATTTTTTTGTTTGTCTGCTCTGTCCAAGACTGTTTGTTTGCTAAAAGTAATTTTTTTTGTGCATGCCCTGCTGTGAGAGAGTGACGATCTTGTGAGGGATACTGAAGTCCATTCCAAGGTTTCCTGCTGCTATGGAAATTAGCTTTATTTGGCTCATACATACATTTACACTTGATCTGGATGCACAGTCCTCCTCCTCAAAAGTGAAAAGTAGTTTTTAAGTCAAAGAATATATCATCCTTGCTCCCAAATGAGTGGTGTGTTGTAATTAAAGCTGAGGAAACAAAGCAGAATGATGCTGATTAATTCGCTCTGATAAGATAAGATTGTCCTTTATTTCTCCTTCAATGGGGAAATTCACTTTGTGCAGCAGCATTACACTCAACACACACATGCAGGGAAAGGGTAAAAAATATATAATTACAAAATATAAACAGTATATACATTGGAATGAAAAGTAAAAAGTAGTGCAGTACGGGAAAGAAAGAAAAACAGTGCAAAAAGAGGAGGTAGGATGTGTATGAGGTATAAAGATATTGCACATCTGGGGAAGGTGGCTCCGTTGGTAGAACCTGAACCTGAAGGTCAGTGGTTCGACCCTAGTTCCTCCTGTGTCCACCAAAGTGTCCTTGGGCAAGACACTGAATCCCCCGGTTGCTCCCAGTTGTCAGGTCAGCGCCGTTGTGTGGCAGCTCCGCCGACAACCGGTGTGTGAATGTGTGTGTGTGTGGGTGAATGTCAGTGTAAAGCGCTTTGGGGCTGTAGGAGTACAGCTGGAAAGCGCTATATAAGTGTAAGTCATTTACATCTTATTGTCCGTTGTCCATTGCTACTGTGATCAGCCTGGTTGTACAGTCTGATGGCGGCGGGGAAGAAGGATGGAGTTGACGAAGCCGGTCACTGATGGATCTCTCCAGTTTCTCTGCTTACTGCCCCCAGGGTTCTGACAGTCTCATGAAGGGGTGGGAGACATTGTCCATGATTGAGGACAGCTTAGCCACCATCCTCCTCTCCCCCACCACCTCCACAGGATGGAGACTGCAGCCCAGGACAGAGCCGGCTTTCCTCACCACTTTGTCCAGTCTCTTCCTCTCTGCTGCTGTGATGCTGCTGCTCCAGCAGACCACACCATAAAAGATGGCCGACGCCACCACAGGGTCATAAAAGGACCTCAGTCCTTGCAGCAGGTGGAGTCGGCTTTGGCCTTGTACAGTGCCTGGGTGTTTATAGTCCAGTCCAGTTTTTTGTTCAGGTGAAGACCCAGGTACTTGTAAAGGCTGAGATATACTTGCTGTTTGTGCTTGCGTTCGCCTCCATTCACGTGCACCACCAACCGCAACGTCGCTCTCGTAGTACGCGAGGGGAGCGCGTCGTACCGGCAGTGACCGATAGGGGGCATTAAGCAGAGCAACAGTTGGAAAAGTGATTAAATATTTAGTAGCAGCGGTAGTAGCAGCGGTAGTAGCAGTAGCAGATTAGAACAACAAACAAGTTAACATGACAATATTGTATGATGTAGGAGATTATAACATTGCTTTGGTTCTCTGCGTCGTCACTTGTGGCCAGCTGGTATCAGACCGGGACCAGCTGGTATCAGACCAGCTGGTATCAGACCGGGACCAGCTGGTATCAGACCAGCTGGTATCAGACAGGGACCAGCTGGTATCAGACCGGGACCAGCTGGTATCAGACCGGGACCAGCTGGTATCAGACCGGGACCAGCTGGTATCAGACCGGGACCAGCTGGTATCAGACCGGGACCAGCTGGTATCTGACCAGCTGGTATCAGACCGGGACCAGCTGGTATCTGACCAGCTGGTATCAGACAGGGATCAGCTGGTATCAGACCGGGACCAGCTGGTATCAGACCGGGACCAGCTGGTATCTGATTTGGACTAGCTGGTATCAGACCGGGACCAGCTGGTATCAGACCAGCTGGTATCAGACCTGGACCAGCTGGTATCAGACCGGGACCAGCTGGTATCAGACCAGGACCAGCTGGTATCAGACCAGCTGGTCCTGGTCTGATACCAGCTGGTCAGATAGCAGCTGGTATCAGGCCGGGACCAGCTGGTATCAGACCAGCTGGTATCAGACCGGGACCAGCTGGTATCAGACCGGGACTAGCTGGTATCAGACCGGGACCAGCTGGTATCAGACCGGGACCAGCTGGTATCAGACCGGGACCAGCTGGTATCAGACCGGGACCAGCTGGTATCAGACCGGGACCAGCCGGTATCTGACCGGGACCAGCCGGTATCAGACCGGGACCAGCCGGTATCAGACCGGGACCAGCCGGTATCAGACCGGGACCAGCTGGTATCAGACCGGGACCAGCCGGTATCAGACCGGGACCAGCCGGTATCAGACCGGGACCAGCCGGTATCTGACCGGGACCAGCTGGAATCAGACCTGGCGCCCCGGTTGGCCAGAGGGGGCAGTATGTTGCATGTTTTTGTGAGGGTAGCTCACATTGCTACCCAAGGGAACACGGGGAGAACATGCAAACTCCACACAGAAAGATCCTTTCGCCAACCCCACCCAGGGTGTGGGCACTGAAGTCATGGGGGAACTAACACGCACTTCAGTGACCACAGCGTCCCCGGCGGGAATCCAACCCAGGACCTTCTTGCTGTGAGACGGCTGCACTACCTGCTGCGCCACCGTGCCCCAGGCAAATAATATTGTTGAACATAAATATACAACTCTGACTGAAACGTCAGACACTGCCTTCAAAGTGAGTTTTATGCCAGGTCATTTTTTGTCCTCCTCAGCTGCTCTGTCCAAGACTGTTTGTTTGCTAAAAGTAATTTTTTTTGTGCATGCCCTGCTGTGAGAGAGTGACGATCTTGTGAGGTATACTGAAGTCCATTCCAAGGTTTCCTGCTGCTATGGAAATTAGCTTTATTTGGCTCATACATACATTTAAACTTGATATTTATGCACAGTCCTCCTCCTCAAAAGTGAAAAGTGGTTTTTAAGTCAATGAATATATCATCCTTGCTCCCAAATGAGTGGTGTGTTGTAATTAAAGCTGAGGAAACAAAGCAGAATGATGCTGATTAATTGGCTCTGCCTGTGTTTTCTGGACTGCATGGAGGAGCATAGCAGTGGAGGGAATTCTGAGGGATCAATCCAGGTCCTGACTGCAATATTTAGAATTAGCTTCTGTTCTAAATTTAAGTTGGACAGCATGCTTCCTTTAACTGTATAAAATGAAGTCAACACTAATTATGCCTATGGGTAATAGAGTAATAAAATGCAAGACAAAAAAAAAAATTAAGAAAACAGATAACTACCATGTTCCGAATTTCCCCTTCTGTTGATACTTTTCATATACAGGCAACCTAATGGTGTCCCCTCTTTGTTTCAATCTTTTGAGAAAAAATTGATTTGCCACATTGTTACACCATTGGACGGTGTCCTTGATGAGTGCCAGTAGGAAAGACGATTGACCATGTCAGAGTTAAATTATCCCATCTTAAGCTCCACCTTAAATTGTGTCAGACAGTGCAGTATTATATACTGGCTTCTAAAGACCAACATAGGTCCAACCCAAGGGGTAACTTCTGGTTACGGAGTTGAACTTATGCTTAAGTAACTGGTGGCTGGCTCCAACAGTGATCAATCTCTATTTATTTGAAAGTTTAAAATATTCAGTTTGAGTCTCTATAGCTTGAGTTCACATCCATAACAATTATAAGGAAGTGGGTTAAAGTACCTCATCAGATCAATTTATATAAAACCAAACATTTATATATAATTAGGGGCATGGTCTTTTGATTGACCATGTATGCCTTTGGTGTCCAACAGTGAGCTATTGGGACCTTCAGTGAACTTTTTAGCTGTGAATAAAAATAACATAATCAGCAGCTATGCTCACCCCCGGCTAAAAACTGCTATCCGAGGCTCACGGGAGAATTGAACTTCCAAGACCACTGGCTTTTATCTTTTGCGGCAGACTGAGTCCTCTGAATGTCTCAGACCATTTCAGGACCCTTCAAAGTTGGCCTATGGGATCACAAACGGGTAGCTGATCATGCTCCAACATGCTCTGCTCCCTGTTGCTTCATCTCCTCGGCTGCTAATCACGATCAACCCACAGGCCACCACCCATTTCAAATGTTCTTTCTGTATCAGCATCTGAAATGAGGATGTTTAGACAGATTTGATCAAAATAAAGTAACATTAGTTTGCATCACAGGTTATGACACATAATCTAAGCCAACCAACCTAAAATAAGTAACATGATTTCACAGGAGGTTTGTGCACTTACTTTTATGTAGTCTGTGGTCCAACTAGGTACTAGCATGCACCTATAAAGTGACTGATTTGTGTAAATTCAATCATCATAAAATGATACAACAATCCTAAATCTGACCAACACACTTACTGTTTTACTCATTTGTTACGAGGTTATGCAGGCTAAAAAATTGGAGACAGACTCTGCCTTGTGATTTATACATCAGTACCCACCCTGTCATCTCTTAGGCTTTTAATTTTTTGAGATGCATAATATGTGACACTTCTAAAACAGACTTGCACCGCCTGTCAGTAAGACAGACAACAGGTGAGATTGGAACATAAAGCAAAGGACATAACATCACTTTCAACATCATAGAGAAAACCTCGTCTCCTCAATTAACAGTTATTCTTTGTCTTAATACATGAATGGTTTCATGAGAAGAGATAATTGGTGTTCAGTAACAGGCCATTCATTTCAGTGTATTTTAAGATCAGAAGTTGGATTCTTGCTTTTTCTGCTGTACATGTTTCTCATTTTCTATCTAATAAGGAAAATTGCTGAATAAAGTAAATCTGATATACATGACAGCTTCTGCTTTATCACTGTATGTTTTTATCTTCTGTGTTATTTGCTGCTTCAGTGTGCTCTTCTTCCAGTGCATTCTTCCTTCCAGTTCTACATTTATCCCCTGTCATCTGCAGAATGGCAAATTAAGGATTTTCGGCAGTTTTTTTTTTTTTTTGGGGGCGGGGGGGGTTGTACCGTCAAACAAGCAATTACAGCCAAACACAAGTGGCAAGAAATAATTCTTTCATATGGGTCATGGCTGGCTCTGGTAGTCATGTGTGAAGCAGGTAAGGCTTTGGAATGGCTTTTCACTTTGATGTCTGTCGGAGAAAAAAGTTTCTGAGGTCATGGCCTCAGAGAATTGGATTTTGGTCCTTTAGGGGCAGGCGGTAAACAAAAGCAAAGTCAAGGTTGTGATGTGTTGTTTTGATGAGTAATTCTCTCTTTCAATTCCTTTCACACTAGCTGTTTCTTTCCCTCAAGCTTTCTGTAGCTCAATTTCAAACCCCCATTTCTCGTTCTATAAAACTGTTGAAATTCTATTTCTAAGTGAACTTTTCTTCAACTGATCTTGTAGAAATCCACATGAAGGGCTGTGCGTCCATTATTTTTATCACAACACCTAGACAGCATATGAGAGGATACAGCAGCAAAGTACAACTGACTGGGACTAGATCTACTTAACAGAATTGTTCCAAACATAAGAAAGAAAGAGGGCTGTGAAAGCCATTCAGCTGTCGGCATCCAACAGCCGTATATGTAGTTTTATGTACGTTTATGTATGGATGGTATGTACGGTAACTACAGTATATCTGTACAGTATGATTATATGTTATGTACGGTATATATGTACAATACGTACGGTATGTATGTACATTATTTATGGTTTGTATCTGTATTGTATCCATGTATTATATGTATGTACTGTATGGTCTATACAGCATGGTATACTACATACATACATACATACATACATACATACATACATACACACACACACACACACACACACACACACACACACACACACACACACACACACACACACACACACACACACACACACACACACACACACACACACATACACACATACACACATACACACATACATACATACATACATACATACATACATACATACGTGGACAAAATTGTTGGTACCCGAGACTGGAATTTGCAAAAATGCATGTTGACAAGCCACAAAGCTTCTGGGAGAATGTCCTTTGGACAGATGAGACCAAACTGGAGCTTTTTGGTAAAGCACATCAACTCTATGTTCATAGACTCAAAAACCAAGCATACGAAGAAAAGAACACTGTCCCTACGGTGAAACATGGAGGAGGCTCAGTAATGTTCTGGGGCTGCTTTGCTGCATCTGGCACAGGGTGTCTTGAATGTGTGCAAGGTAAAATGAAATCTGAAGACTATCAAGACATTCTGGAGAGAAATGTGCTGCCTAGTGTCAGAAAGCTTGGTCTCAGTCGCAGGTCATGGATCTTCCAACAGGACAACCATCCAAAACACACAGCCAAAAACACCCAAGAATGGCTGAGAGAAAAGCGTTGGACTATTCTAAAGTGGCCTTCCATGAGCCCAGATCTGAATCCCATTGAACATCTGTGGAAGGAGCTGAAACATGCCATTTGGAGAAGACACCCATCAAACCTGAGACAACTGGAGCAGTTTGCTCATGAGGAGTGGGCCAAAATACCTGTTGACAGCTGCAGAACGCTCATTGACAAATACAGAAATCGTTTAATTGCATTGATTGCCTCAAAAGGTTGTGCAACAAAATTTAAGTTATGGGTACCATCATTTTTGTCCAGCCCTATTTCATTAGTTTGTTTTTTTTTAATAATTATGTTAATCAACAATTCAAAAATAATGGCTGATTTTCATTATTTAATTTTCAATACATTTTAATTTATTGTTACTTTTGTAAGTTTCAAGTGATTTCAGTGAGAATTGTGGGTTTTTCCTTCTTTAACTGAGGGGTACCAACAATTTTGTCCACGTGTGTACATACATACATACATACATACATACATACATACATACATACATACATACATACATACATACATACATACATACATACATACATACATACATACATACATACATACATACATACATACATACATACATACATACATACATACATACATACATACATGTTATTAACATAATATAATATATATAATATATATATATAATAAATATTAACTAACTGACTAAAATTATACGTTCGTACATACATACTGTATATTCCATACAGACTGTATTTGTTTGTTTTTAAAAGGTTGAGTTACCACTAACACGGAGGGGGGTTTAAAGAGAGCTAAAAAATAATAAGTCTGATGGGTTTTGTCATCGTAACGTGCACCCAGGTGTGTTATACATCAAAATGTGCGTCTCAATCGTGCGACGATGGGCATTACTTTTCTCAGTCAAAAGCGTTACCATGTTAACCACGCCAAAAAGCGCGCCCCCCCCTTCATCTGATTGGTCCATATATGATAGCTCCTACTTTCTGCCATAACTTTTGAAGGGTTTGACATACAGAGATGTGGGTGGTGTCATCGGACTCGGCTTTGAGTCCTTGAACATAATTGGTGCAAATTAGCCCCGCCACTTCTTCTGATTGGTCGATATTTGATAGTCCCTATTCTCTGCCATAACTTTTGAACGGGTTGTGATGAAGACATGTGGTTGGTGTCATCAGACCCGGTATTGAGAACTTGACCTTCATTGGACTGAATTAGCCCCGGCCCTTCATCTGGTTGGTCGTTATTTGATAGTTCCTACTTTCTGCAATAACTTTTGAATGGTTTGACATAAAGACTCGTGGGTGGTGTCATCTGACTCGGTTTTGACTCCTTCACCTTAACTGGTGCAAATTAGCCCCGCCCCTTAATCTGATTGGTCGATATCTGATAGTTCCTACTTTCTGCCATAACTTTTGAATGGTTTGATATAGAGAGTCGTGGGTGGTGTCATCCGCTAAATGTCCAGGCCTGAAGAATCTACATGCAAGTCATACAAGCTTCCACTGCAGCCTGAACGTGCACAAGGGTGCGAGGGCCCGTTCACTGCTGCTTGCTGGTTTAATTAGGGCCCGAACATTGACAGTGCGAAGGCCCTATTGTATCTGTAGGACATGTTTTTTTCCTTCTTCTGACGAAAGGAGGGCCTTTTTTCCCCCCTAAACGTGCCCCAAAAGTCACCAAATTTTGCACACAAGCCAAGCCTGGCGAAAAAATTTATATTTAATGGTTTGCATTAATGGGCGTGCCAAAATGGCTCAACAGCGCCCCCTAGAAAACTTTGTGCCTCAAGCCCCACAATACGGTTTGACGTACGTGCACGAAAATCGATACACACCTGTATCATGTTGCAACCTAAAGAAAAGTCTCTTGGCCGAAACCGAACAGGAAGTCGTCCATTTTCAATTAATCGTGTAATTTTGCCGCAATTTATGGCATTCCTTCAGCAGTTAATACGGCCCGATCCGTAATGTGCACCCAGGTGTGTTATACATCAAAATGTGCGTCTCCATCCTGCGATGACGCGCATTACTTTTCTCTTTCAAAAGCGTTACCGTGGCGACGCTAGAGGCCAAAAAGCGCGCCCCCCCTTCATCTGATTGGTCCATATTTGATAGTTCCCTGAAAGTCACCAAATTTTGTATGCAAGCCAGGCCTGGCGATAAATTTGATGTTTCATGGTTTGCATTAATGGGCGTGGCAAGATGGCTCAACAGCGCCCCCTAGAAAATTTTGTGCCTCAAGCCCCACAATACGGTTTGAGAGTGAACGAAAAATCGGTACACACCTGTATCATGTCGCAACTTAAAGAAAAGTCTCTTGGCGCCATGGCCGAAACAGCACAGGAAGTCGGCCATTTTGAATTAATCGTGTAATTGTGGCACAATTTATGGCATTCGTTTGGCTCAACAGCGCCCCCTAGAAAACTTTGTACCTCAAGATTATGGCCGCTAAATTTTGTATAAATAAACTTTACTTACTTACTTACTTACAGTAGAGGTCAGTGGGAGGCAGCAAGCAAATGAGCAAGTGAAGAAACAGCAGACAGCAGGAGAAAGGACCATGTGGGAGGAGGAGGAGGTAAAGGAGGAAGGTCAAAGATGAAGTGGCAGACAGGCCTCCAGACTCCCCACGGCTCTCAAACCCAGACTGCTGCACTGGCTGGATGACAGAAGGAGGAAGGGAAGAAAGGTAAGGGTGGAAAAGGGATGATATGTAAAGTCTCGTGAGATGTTTTGGTGTCATTCCACAAAAAAAGTAACTTAAACTACTTAAATTTGTCACCTAAACCCTAAAAAAATCATTTACACACTCAAAATATCAATGTGTCTAAGTACACACCATAAGATAGTCAAAAATCAAATGTGGAAGAATTTTTACATGACAATCCAAATTCCAGAGAAGTTTAGCTGCTGTCTCACATCAAAGTAAAGCAAGTGTGTAATGATTTCAAATATAAACCCATAATTTATTAACAACAGAACATAGAAAACATTAGAAATGTTTAAACTTAGAGAATATAAACTCTGAAGGAAAAAAATAGGGCAAATTTTAATTTGAACATTACTTGAGACTGTTGTTTATGACTGTAGCTGCATTTTGTAGTGACTCCTGTGGTAGTGCGTACTGTGTACTACTACTGTGTATTAGTGTGTACTACTGTACTACTACTCTTACCAGACCAGCAGAGTGGTGATCAGTGCTGGTGACACCTGGGCCCGGGTTCCACCAGTCTATCAATCCAAGCCTGTTATTCATTCTGTCTCTTTCTCTCTTCACCTGCAGGCACCTGGTCGCTGATATGGCTGCGTCCCAATACTCCCCCTCGCTTTCTTCACTAACCCTAACTTTTGCGCGTTCCCGTGAAGGTAGTGGTGTCCCAATTCCTCTTTTCACCAAGGGGGAGGGGGCATAACGAGGGCTAGGGGCTGAGAATATCCCCTTCAAATCGAGGGATTTCAGATGCTGACTTCGCGAGCGAGGGGGTATGAAAATTTCCCAGAATGCTTTTCGTCGTCATTTGCGGACTGAATCAAAATAAAAAACATGGAGGACATTTCTTATTTTTTTGGGAATAAAATCAATATTTTGAGTTAGTTTCTGCATAAAAATGCATTTTGATTACATTTCTCGGCGCAAAAACCAATATTTTACTTTCATAATATTCACTCAGTGAATGTACATAATCCCTTTTTTGTCCGTTGTTCGCTAAGATCGCGCCGGAATATGGTTACGTAACCTACGTAAGCGACGCCGTAGGTTATGTAAGCTGCGCCGTAGGTTACGTAAGCGACGCCGTAGGTTATGTAAGCGACGCCGTAGGTTACGTAAGTGACGGCGTAGGTTACGTAAGCTACGCCGTAGGCTGCGTCTATTTAAAGCTCGCCGACCGAGGAAAACATGCTTTGCAGACTCGTCTCGATTTTGAGCAAGCAAGCATTTTTTCAGTTTTTTTGAGTCAAATGGCGACCCGCAAAGAGCAGGAGGATATTGAAAAGAAAACACACAAATGTTAGTATAATGTCCCATGGAATTAAAAAAATCACAGTGCTTTTGTATGTTTTAACAGTTTGAACAGTACATAGAAATACCACATTGTTTATTGTTTATTTTTAATACCAAAGAGTGAAATTACCGGAGTCAAATTCCTTGTTGGACAATGTTCGAACCTGGCCAATAAAGCTGATTCTGATTCTGAGTTAACGTAAGATAATGCAACATGTGGCTGTTCATGATGAGTCGGGTAGATAACATTGCTGTGTCCTGTTAACTACTCGTTAACTCTCATATTTTCTACAAATTTGTTGGATATTTCACATTACTATAAGGCAGCAACAACCTGATCTCACAAAAATCCGTGAAATGCCCACGACCTCTCACCACTATTTTCCGTGGTACCAACACGGAAACTGGTAAAATTACGTGTGGGCACCACGGATATTGTACCATGCAAAGTCAATGGGATCCGTGGTCGTGATATATACACGAATTATGACATTATTATTATTTATATATTATTCTTATTTATAGTGGCTAAATTATGCGTTTTTGTCGCGCAAGGTACGGTTTTTTACTGTCAGTTTGTAAAAACATGTTTTTAACGCTGTTTTAGCAGTGTTTTAATGATGTTTTAATCTGAGCACCACGGATATAGTACTATGCAAAGTCAATGGGGTCCGTGGTCGTGATATATACACGAATTATGACATTATTATTATTTATATATTATTCTTTGTTATAGTGGCTAAATTATGCGTTTTTGGCGCGCAAGGTACTGATTTTTAATGTCAGTTTGTAAAAGCCCGTTTTTAACGCTGTTTTAGCAGTGTTTTAATGAGGTTTTAATCTGACCACCACGGATATAGTACTATGCAAAGTCAATGGGGTCCGTGGTCGTGATATATACACGAATTATGACATTATTATTATTTATATATTATTCTTTGTTATAGTGGCTAAATTATGCGTTTTTGGCGCGCAAGGTACTGATTTTTAATGTCAGTTTGTAAAAGCCCGTTTTTAACGATGTTTTAGCAGTGTTTTAATGAGGTTTTAATCTGAGCACCACGGATATAGTACTATGCAAAGTCAATGGGGTCCGTGGTCGTGATATATACAGGAAATATGACATTATTATTATTTATATATTATTCTTTGTTATAGTGGCTAAATTATGCGTTTTTGGCGCGCAAGGTACTGATTTTTAATGTCAGTTTGTAAAAGCCCGTTTTTAACGCTGTTTTAGCAGTGTTTTTATGAGGTTTTAATCTGACCACCACGGATATAGTACTATGCAAAGTCAATGGGGTCCGTGGTCGTGATATATACACGAATTATGACATTATTATTATTTATATATTATTCTTTGTTATAGTGGCTAAATTATGCGTTTTTGGCGCGCAAGGTACTGATTTTTAATGTCAGTTTGTAAAAGCCCGTTTTTAACGATGTTTTAGCAGTGTTTTAATGAGGTTTTAATCTGAGCACCACGGATATAGTACTATGCAAAGTCAATGGGGTCCGTGGTCGTGATATATACACGAATTATGACATTATTATTATTTATATATTATTCTTTGTTATAGTGGCTAAATTATGCGTTTTTGGCGCGCAAGGTACTGATTTTTAATGTCAGTTTGTAAAAGCCCGTTTTTAACGCTGTTTTAGCAGTGTTTTTATGAGGTTTTAATCTGACCACCACGGATATAGTACTATGCAAAGTCAATGGGGTCCGTGGTCGTGATATATACACGAATTATGACATTATTATTATTTATATATTATTCTTTGTTATAGTGGCTAAATTATGCGTTTTTGGCGCGCAAGGTACTGATTTTTAATGTCAGTTTGTAAAAGCCCGTTTTTAACGATGTTTTAGCAGTGTTTTAATGAGGTTTTAATCTGAGCACCACGGATATAGTACTATGCAAAGTCAATGGGGTCCGTGGTCGTGATATATACACGAATTATGACATTATTATTATTTATATATTATTCTTTGTTATAGTGGCTAAATTATGCGTTTTTGGCGCGCAAGGTACTGATTTTTAATGTCAGTTTGTAAAAGCCCGTTTTTAACGATGTTTTAGCAGTGTTTTAATGAGGTTTTAATCTGAGCACCACGGATATAGTACTATGCAAAGTCAATGGGGTCCGTGATATATACACGAATTATGACATTATTATTATTTATATATTATTCTTTGTTATAGTGGCTAAATTATGCGTTTTTGTCGCGCAACATACTGTTTTTTACTGTCAGTTTGTAAAAGCCCGTTTTTAACGCTGTTTTAGCAATGTTTTTATGAGGTTTTAATCTGACCACCACGGATATAGTACTATGCAAAGTCAATGGGGTCCGTGGTCGTGATATATACACGTTTTATGACATTATTATTATTTATATATTATTCTTTGTTATAGTGGCTAAATTATGCGTTTTTGTCGCGCAACGTACTGTTTTTTACTGTCAGTTTGTAAAAGCCCGTTTTTAACGCTGTTTTAGCAGTGTTTTTATGAGGTTTTAATCTGACCACCACGGATATAGTAGCCTACTATGCAAAGCAACCTGATCTCACAAAAGTCTGTGAAATGCCCACGACCTATTTCCGTGGTACCAACACGGAAAGTGGTATAATTCCGTGTGACCACCACGATATAGTACTATGCAAAGTCAATGGGATCCATGGTCGTGATATACACACGGATAATGCCCACGACCTATTTTCCGTGGTACCAACACGGAAAGTGCTATAATTCCGTGTGACCAACACGGATATAGTACTGTGCAAAGTCAATGGGATCCGTGGTCGTGATATATACACGTTTTTTGACATTATTATTATTTATATATTATTCTTTGTTAAAGTGGCTAAATTATGCGTTTTTGTTGTGCAAGGTACGGTTTTTTACTGTCAGTTTGTAAAAACATGTTTTTAACGCTGTTTTAGCAGTGTTTTAATGAGGTTTTAATCTGACCACCACGGATATAGTACTATGCAAAGTCAATGGGAGGCGTGGTCGTGATATATACACGTTTTATGACATTATTATTATTTATATATTATTCTTTGTTATAGTGTCTAAATTATGCGTTTTTTGTCGCGCAACGTACTGTTTTTTACTGTAAGTTTGTAAAAGCACGTTTTTAACGCTGTTTTAGGAGTGTTTTAGTGAGGTTTTAATCTGACCACCACGGATATAGTACTATGCAAAGTCAATGGGAGGCGTGGTCGTGATATATACACGAATTATGACATTATTATTATTTATATATTATTCTTTGTTATAGTGGCTAAATTATGCGTTTTTGGCGCGCAAGGTACGGTTTTTACTGCCAGTTTGTAAAAACATGTTTTTAACGCTGTTTTAAGAAGAGACAGGCGATATTTAAAGTTTCTCCCATTTCGTCAACCACAGGGGATTCCCTGGGCGTCCCCTCTACGTCATAGAGTGACGAGGGGGGATCCTGATCACGTGACGGATGCCCCCGAATGAATTTTTAATGAATGATTCCGCGTTACACCAACGCAGAGCCTACGGCGTAGGGTACGCTCGAGTTTTTTTTTTTTTTTGACACTGTGTACAGGTGGATGATCCGTGATCATGGGAATGACTACATGGGGGCCCTTGAGGGAGGTTTCTTACTGGCTACTGAGATGTCATTGATAAATGCCCTATGTTTGTTTAAGGAGGGAGGTGTGGTCATTGCGGTTACCACATTTTGAGATCTGTGGAGTAAAAACAGCCTTCAAAATACTTTTTTATTTCTCAATACCCCTGACAGGAAACACCTTTGTTTATAGTAATAATTAAAAAAAAAAAAAAAAATTCAATTTTTTTTTGGGGGGGGGGGGCCTTATGGGCCCCCCAACAACTCGGGGCCCCAAGCAGTTGCCTGCCTTGCCTGTTCACAAGCTGCGCCCCTGCCGGTGCGTGTGTCCGACAGAGCCGCGCAGTTCCTGGCCGACTCATCATCATCATCATCTTCATCATCATCATGATCATCTTCATCTTCATGATCATCTTCATCATCATCATGATCATCATCATCATCATGATCATCTTCATCATCATCATCATTATCATGATCATCTTCATGATCATCTTCATCTTCATCATCATCATCATGATCATCTTCATCATCATCATCATCATCATCATCATCATCATCATCATCTTCTTCATCTTCATCATCATCAATATCATGATCATCTTCATCTTCATCATCATCATTATGATCATCTTCATCATCTTCATCATCATCATCTTCATCATCTTCATCATCATCATCATGATAATCTTCATCATCATGATCATCATCATCATCATCTTCATCATCATCATCATCATCTTCTTCATCTTCATCATCATCAATATCATGATCATCTTCATCATCATCATCTTCATCATCATCATTATGATCATCATCATCTTCATCATCATCATTATGATCATCTTCATCATCATCATCTTCATCATCATCATCATGATCATCTTCATCTTCATCATCATGATCATCATCTTCATCATCATTATGATCATCTTCATCATCATCATCATCTTCATCATCATCATCATCATGATCATCTTCATCATCATCATCATCATCATGATCAACATCATGATCATCTTCATCATCATCATCATGATCATCTTCATCTTCATCATCATCATCATCATCATCATTATGATCATCATCATCTTCATCATCATCATTATGATCATCTTCATCATCATCATCATGATCATCTTCATCTTCATCATCATGATCATCTTCATCATCATTATGATCATCATCATCATCTTCATCATCATCATCATGATCATCTTCATCATCATCATCATCATGATCATCTTCATCTTCATCATCATCATCATCATGATCATCTTCATCATCATCATCATCATCATCATCAATATCATGATCATCTTCATCTTCATCATCATCACTATGATCATCTTCATCATCTTCATCATCATCATCTTCATCATCATCATCATGATCATCTTCATCATCATGATCATCTTCATCATCATCATCATCATGATCATCTTCATCATCATGATCATCATCATCATCATCATCATCTTCTTCATCTTCATCATCATCAATATCATGATCATCTTCATCTTCATCATCTTCATCATCATCATTATGATCATCTTCATCATCATCATCATTATGATCATCTTCATCATCATCATCTTCATCATCATGATCATCTTCATCTTCATCATCATGATCATCTTCATCATCATCATCTTCATCATCATCATCATCATGATCAGCTTCATCATCATCATCATCATCATCATCTTCATCTTCATCTTCATCATCATCATGATCATCTTCATCATCATCATGATCATCTTCATCATCATCATGTGACCTTCGGAAGTGTCAAAGGTCACCGCGTCTGTTGCTTTTCGGCCTGAAAAGACTATTTCGTGTCTTTTTTTGCATAGTTCCCTAACGCTTTGAGCTAAGACACTGAAATTTTAGATTATGTATCAGGAGGTGACTTTCATCCACTGTGCGGATTTTCAGATCTGTGTGACCTTCGGAAGTGTCAAAGGTCACCGTGTCTGTTGCTTTTCGGCCTGAAAACACTATTTCGTGTCTTTTT